>NW_019265383.1:324248-325419 GCF_002742605.1 Olea europaea var. sylvestris
TTTTAACTTAAGTATTTGTTAGTTTGATATGTTTAACTAATACGATATTAAAATCGGACCATTCAATTGTTTTTCTTGATTTTCATATTTAAGTCAACTTATTCAGTAAAAATTATCCTAAATTCTGCTAATGGCCACTTGACTTGCGCGTGACCACTTTAGGCAAGGGTGGACATCATATTTCTTTTTAGAAAAATTATAGAAGCGGGAAGAAAAGCAGGAAAAAAGTAGAAAAGCAAAAAAAAGGTATTCTTTTAACTTGCTTTTGGTTCTTTTCTCTTTTCGTTTTCGTCTCTTAATTTCAATTTTATAAATACACTTAGTACACAAAAATAATCTTAAAGAGATGACATATTCAAGTCACGTGACAATTTACTCGAAAAATAGACCGTTTCGATTAAATAACCAAAATGGATAGTTAGGAATTAGGGTTTGAAATTAAAACGAAATAAAACTTTGAATGGAGACTCGTATACTCTTTAAGTGATCAAATTTGACTTATTTGCCAAAGCTCAATAATTGCTTATTTTGAACTTTACTTTTCGACTTTGATCAAATAATAAAATAATGTGCGGCAATTTTACAAAGTTGGCTAAAAAAATATAGTGATTGCTGCCTGCCAAATTCATTAATTTCTTGGGTCACATTGTTCAAGGGCAGGGGAGCAAACGTCCCCTTAAGCAGTCTTTAGCCGTGCCCTCTAAGACATGTCATGTGTGATGAGACTTTTGAGTAAAGCTATTTTTCCATCTCTTGAACAGTAAACAATTTGCCTTGTAATTCAAACACGAGGATTAATAGTCTTTGTTTGAGTTGTTAGACGGGGCCAAGTCAGGTGGCCGTCTCAACTTATCTAGATTGAGACTTGACTAAAAGTTTAGAATTGCTTGTCATTTTCTGTTGACGTGAAACAACTTTTTTTTAACAGATCGATCAACACACTCAGACTTGAGTGGTCATATGCCCGCTCAAAATTGGATGAACGATAAAAACACGATAACATGGTCTTGAAGGTTGAGGTCACGAGCTGTATATTAAACTAATCAGATCGATTTTATTTTTGCTACATCTGAACTTGAACTCTTACATGTGAATTCAAATAAAATTATAATTTATTAGCATGTCACGTTTGACACTTCCAATGTTTGAAAATTATATAATGCTACTAAAG
>NW_019265384.1:0-10295 GCF_002742605.1 Olea europaea var. sylvestris
TGAAATCTCTCATACGTCACGACAAAGTAGGTAGTTCAATCCAAAGCGGTTGCTACATTTCCGAAAAGTACTTATGGGCCTAAAACCAACACCGTATGCAAAAGTTACGCTCAATTCTTCGAACGCCGACCATCCAAATGTGCAAGTGCTCGTTCTTCAAAAAATGGCCGAAATCCCTCATACGTCATGATGAAGTCATAAGTTCAATCCAAAACGGTTGCTACATTTCCAAAAAGTACTTATGGGCCCAAAAGAGATACCCCGTGCAAAAGTTACGCTCAATTCTTCGAACGTCAACAATCCACGCGTTCCAAATATGAGTGTGTTCGTTCTTCAAAAAATAGCCAAAATCCCTCATACATCAAGATAAAGTGGTGAGTTCAATCTGAAACGGTCGCTACATTTTCAAAAAGTACTTATGGGCCCAAAACAGACACAGTATGCAAAAGTTATTCTCAATTCTTCGAACGTCGATAATCCAAGCGTTACAAATATGCAAGTGCTCATCCTTCAAAAATGGCTGAAATCCCTCATACGTCACGACGAAGCGGTGAGTTCAATCCAAAACAGTCGCTCCATTTCCGAAAAGTACTTATGGGCCCAAAACGGACATCGTGTGCAAACGTTACGCTCAATTCTTCGTACGCCGACTATCCAAGCGTTCCAAATATACAAGTGCTCGTCCTTCAAAAAATGATCGAAATCTCTCATACATCACTATGGAGCCGTGAGTTCAATCTATAATGGTCGCTACATTTACGAAAAGTAATTATGGGCCCAAAATGGATACCATGTGCAAAAGTTACTCTCAATTCTTCTAACGCCGACAATCCAAATATGCAAGTGCTCATTCTTTGAAAAATGGGCGAAATACCTCACACGTCATGACGAAGTAGTGAGTTCAATCCAAAACGGTCGCTACATTTCTGAAAAGTACTTATGGGCCCAAAACGGACACCGTATGCAAAAGTTATGCTCAATTCTTTGAACCCCAACAATCAAAGCACTCCAAATATGCAAGTGCTCATTCTTTCATAAAATGGGCGAAATCCCTCATACGTCACGATGAAGTGGTGAGTTCAATCCAAAATGGTCGCTACATTTCCAAAAAGTACTTATGGGTCCAAAACGGACACCGTATGCAAAAGTTACACTCAATTCTTCGAACGTCGACAATCCAAATGTGCAAGTGCTCATTGTTTGAAAAAGGCTAAAATCCCTCATACGTCAAGACGAAGTCATGAGTTCAATCCAAAACGGTCGCTACATTTCCAAAAATACTTATGGGCCCAAAACAGACACCGTATGCAAAAGTTATGTTCAATTCTTCGAACGTCGACAATCCAAGCGTTCCAAATATGCAAGTGCTCGTTCTTCAAAAAATGGCTGAAATCCCTCATACGTCATGATGAAGCGGTGAGTTCTATCCAAAACGGTCGCTACATTTCCAAAAAGTACTTATGGGTCCAAAACGGACACCGTATGCAAAAGTTATGTTCAATTCTTCGAACGCCGACAATCCAAGCGTTCCCAATATGCTAGTGCTCATACTTTCGAAAAATGGCCGAAATCCTTCATACGTCACGATGAAGTGGTGAGTTCAATCCAAAACGATCGCTACATTTCCGAAAAGTACTTATGGGTCCAAAACGGACACCGTATGCAAAAGTTATGTTCAATTCTTCGAACGCCGACAATCCAAGCGTTCCCAATATGCTAGTGCTCATACTTTCGAAAAATGGCCGAAATCCTTCATACGTCACGATGAAGTGGTGAGTTCAATCCAAAACGATCGCTACATTTCCGAAAAGTACTTATGGGTCCAAAACGGACACCGTATGCAAAAGTTACGCTCAGTTCTTCTAACACCAACAATCCAAATATGCAAGCGTTCGTTCTTCGAAAAATGGCCAAAATACCTCATACATCACGATGAAGTAGTGAGTTCAATCCAAAATGGTCACTACAATTCCAAAATGTATTTATGGGCCTAAAACGGACGCCGTATGCAAAAGTTACGCTCAATTCTTCGAACGCCGACAATCCAAGCGTTCCCAATATGCTAGTGCTCATTCTTTCGAAAAATGGCCGAAATCCCTCATATGTCACGATGAAGTGGTGAGTTCAATCCAAAATGGTCGCTACATTTTCGAAAAGTAATTATAGGCCCAAAATGGACACCGTGTGCAAAAGTTACTCTCAATTTTTCTAACACCGACAATCCAAATATCCAAGTGCTCATTCTTCAAAAAATGGCCGAAAAACCTTATACGCCATGAAGAATTAGTGAGTTCAATCCAAAATGGTCGCTATATTTTGGAAAAGTACTTATGGGCCCAAAACGGACACCGTATGCATAAGTTACGCTCCATTCTTTGAACGCCGACAATCCAAATGTGCAAGTGCTTGTTCTTTGAAAAATGGCCAAAATCGCTCATATATCACGATGAAGTGGCGAGTTCAATCCAAAACGGTCGCTACATTTCCGAAAAGTACTTATGGGCCCAAAACGGACGCCGTATGCAAAAGTTAACCTCAATTATTCGAACACCGACAATCCAAGCGTTCCAAATATGCAAGTGCTCATTCTTTCAAAAAATGGGCGAAATCCGTCATACGTCATGATGAAGAGGTGAGTTCAATCCAAAACGGTCGCTACATTTCCAAAAAGTACTTATGGGCCCAAAATGGACACCGTATGCAAAAGTTATGCTCAATTCTTCAAACGCCGACAATCCAAATGTGCAAGTGCTCGTTCTTTGAAAAATGGCCAAAATCCCTCATACGTCACGATGACGTGGTGAGTTCAATCCAAAATGGTCGCTACATTTCCAAAAAGAACTTATGGGCCCAAAGCGGACACCGTGTGCAAAAGTTACGCTCAATTCTTCGCATGCCGACAATCCAAATATGCAAGTGCTCGTTCTTTGAAAAATGGCCAAAATCCCTCATACGTCACGATGACGTGGTGAGTTCAATCCAAAATGGTCGCTACATTTCCAAAAAGAACTTATGGGCCCAAAGCGGACACCGTGTGCAAAAGTTACGCTCAATTCTTCGCATGCCGACAATCCAAATATGCAAGTGCTCGTTCTTTGAAAAATGGCCAAAATCCCTCATACGTCACGATGACGTGGTGAGTTCAATCCAAAATGGTCGCTACATTTCCAAAAAGAACTTATGGGCCCAAAGCGGACACCGTGTGCAAAAGTTACGCTCAATTCTTCGAACGCCGACAATCCAAGCGTTCCAAATATGCAAGTGCTCATTCTTTCGAGAAAATGGCCAAAATCCCTCATACATCATGATGAAGTAGTGAGTTCAATAAAAAACGGTCGCTACATTTCCAAAAAGTAATTATAGGCCTAAAACGGACGTCGTATGCAAAAGTTACGCTCAATTCTTCGAACGCCGACAATCCAAGGGTTCCAAATATGCAAGTGCTCTTTCTTTCGAAAAATGGGCAAAATCCCTCATATGTCACGATGACGTGGTGAGTTCAATCCAAAATCGTCGCTATATTTCGAAAAAGTACTTATGGGCCTAAAACAGGCACCGTATGCAAAAGTTACGCTCAATTTTTCGAACGCCGGCAATCCAAGCATTCCAAATATGTAAGTGCTCATTCTTACGAAAAATGGCTGAAATCCCGCATACGTCATGAAGAAGCGGTTAGGTCAATCCAAAACAGTCGCTACATTTTCAAAAAGTACTTATGGGCCTAAAACGGACACCGTGTGCAAAAGTTATATTCAATTCTTCGAACGCCGACAATCCAAATGTGCAAGTGCTCGTTGTTTGAAAAATGGTCGAAATCTCTCATACGTCACGATGAAGTAGTGAGTTCATTCCAAAATGGTCGCTACATTTCCGAAAAGTACTTATGGGCCCAAAAGGGACGCCGTATGCAAAAGTTAAGCTCAATTCATCGAACGCCGACAATCCAAGCATTCCAAATATGCAAGGGCTCATTCTTTTGAAAAATGGCCGTATGCAAAAGTTACGCTCAATTCTTTGAACGCCGACAATCCAAGCTTTCCAAATATGCAAGTAATCATTCTTTCGAAAAATGACCGAAATCGCTCATACGTCGAGACGAAGCGTTGAGTTCAATCCAAAATGGTCGCTACATTTCAAAAAAGTACTTATGGGCCCAAAACAGACACCGTGTGCAAAAGTTACGCTCAATTCTTCGAACGCCGACAATCCAAATGTGCAAGTGCTCGTTCTTTGAAAAACCGCCAAAATCCCGCATACGTCATGATGTAGTCATGAGTTTAATCCAAAATGGTCGCTACATTTTTGAAAAGTACTTATGGCCCCAAGAGGGACGTCGTTTGCAAAAGTTACGCTCAATTCTTCGAACGTCGACAATCCAAGCATTCCAAATATGTAAGTGCTCATTCTTTCGAAAAATGACCGAAATCCCTCATACGTCACGACGAAGCGGTGAGTTCAATCCAAAACGGTCGCTACATTTCCAAAAAGTACTTATGGGCTTAAAACAGACACCATGTTCAAAAGTTACGCTCAATTCTTCGAACACCGACAATCCAAATGTGCTAGTGCTCATTCTTTCGAAAAATGGCCAAAATCCCTCATACGTCACGACAAAGCACCTCCTCATACGTCACGACAAAGCACTTACTTCAATCCAAAACGGCCGCTACATTTCCAAAAAGTACTTATGGGGCCAAAACGGACACCGTGTGCAAAAGTTACGCTCAATTCTTCGAACGTCGACAATCCAAATGTGCAAGTGCTCGTTCTTTGAAAAATGGTCAAAATCCCTCATATGTCATGACGAAGTGTTGAGTTTAATCCAAAATGGTCGCTACATTTTCGAAAAGTACTTATGGGTCCAAAAGTGACACCGCGTGTAAAAGTTACGCTCAATTCTTGGAACGCCGACAATCCAAGCGTTCCAATCATGTGAGTGTTCGTTCTTCGAAAAATAGCTAAAATCCCTCATACATCAAGACAAAGTGGTGAGTTCAATCCAAAATGATCGCTACATTTTCAAAAAGTACTTACAGGCCCAAAACGAACACCGTATACAAAAGTTATGCTCAATTCTTCGAACGTCGACAATCCAAGTGTTCCAAATATGAAAGTGCTCATTTTTCAAAAAATGGCCAAAATCCCTCATATGTCACAATGAAGCGGTGAGTTCAATCCAAAACGGTCGTTACATTTCGAAAAAGTACTTATGAGCCCAAAACGGACACCGTATGCAAAAGTTACGCTCAATTCTTCGAACGCCGACAATCCAAGCGTTCCAAATATGTAAGTGATCATTCTTTCAAAAAATGGCTGAAATCCCTCATACGTCATGACAAAGCGGTTAGTTCAATCCCAAACGTTCGCTACATTTTCAAAAAGTACTTTTAGGCCCAAAACGGACACCGTGTGCAAAAGTTACGCTCAATTCTTCAAACGTCGACAATCCAAATGTGCAAGTGCTCGTTCTTTGAAAAATGGCTGAAATCCCTCATACGTCATGACGAGGTCATGAGTTCATTCCAAAATGATCGCTACATTTCCGAAAAGTACTTATGGGCCCAAAAGGGACGCCGTATGCAGAAGTTACGCTCAATTCTTCGAACACCGACAATCTAAGCATTCCAAATATGCAAGTGCTCATTCTTTTGAAAAATGGCCGTATGCAAAAGTTACGCTCAATTCTTCGAACGTCGAGAATCCAAGCGTTCCAAATATTTAATTGCTCATTCTTTCGAAAAAGGGCCAAAATCCCTCATACGTCATGACAAAATAGTTACTTCAATCCAAAACGGCCGCTACATTTCCAAAAAGTACTTACGGGGCCAAAACGGACACCATGTACAAAAGTTACGCTCAATTCTTCGAATGCCGACAATCCAAATGTGCAAGTGCTCGTTCTTTAAAAATGGTCGTAATCCTTCATACATCATGACGAAGTTGGAAGTTCAATCCAAAACGGTCGCTACATTTTTGAAAAGTACTTATGGGTCCAAAAGGGACATCGCGTGCAAAAGTTACGCTCAATTCTTGGAACGCCGACAATCCAAGCGTTCCAATTATGCGTGTGTTCATTCGTCGAAAGATGGCTGAAATCCCCCATACGTCAAGACAAAGTGGTGAGTTCAATCCAAAATGATCGCTACATTTCCAAAAAGTACTTATGGGCCCAAAACGGACACCGTATGCAAAAGTTATACTCAATTCTTCAAACGTAGACAATCCAAGCGTTCCAAATATGAAAGTGCTCATTCTTCAAAAAAAAGGCCAAAATCCCTCCTATGTCACAACGACGCCGTGAGTTCAATCCAAAATGGTCGCTACATTTCGGAAAAGTACTTATGGGCCCAAAACGGACACCGTATGCAAAAGTTACGCTCAATTTTTCGAACGTCGACAATCCAAGTGTTCCAAATATGTAAGTGATCATTCTTTCAAAAAATGGTTGAAATCCCTCATACGTCACGACGAAGCGGTTAGTTCAATCCAAAACGGTCGCTACATTTTCAAAAAGTACATATAGGCCCAAAACGGACACCGTGTGCAAAAGTTACGCTCAATTCTTCGAACGTCGACAATCCAAACGTGCAGGTGCGCGTTCTTTGAAAAATGGCCAAAATCCCTCATACGACGCGACGAAGTCGTGAGTTCATTCCAAAATGGTTGCTACATTTCCGAAAAGTACTTATGGACCCAAAAGGGACGCCGTATGCAAAAGTTACGCTCAATTCTTCGAACGCCGACAATCTAAGCATTCCAAATATGCAAGTCCTCATTCTTTTCAAAAATGGCCGTATGCAAAAGTTACGCTCAATATTTCGAACGCCGACAATCCAAGCGTTCCAAATATGTAAGTGCTCATTCTTTCAAAAAATGGCCGAAATTCCTTATACGTCACGACGAAGCAGTTAGTTCAATCCAAAACGGCTGCTACATTTCCAAAACGTAATTATGGGCTCAAAATGGACACCGTGTACAAAAGTTGCGCTCAATTCTTCGAACGCCGACAATCCACGCTTTCCAAATATGCAAGGGCTCCTTCTTTCGAAAAATGGACAAAATCCCTCATATGTCACGACGAAGCGGTGAGTTCAATCCAAAACGGTCGCTACATTTCGGAAAAGTACTTATGGGCCCAAAACGGACACCGTATGCAAAAGTTATGCTCAATTCTTCGATGCCGACAATCCAAGTGTTCCAAATATAAGAGTGATCATTCTTCCGAAAAATGGCCGAAATCCCTCATACGTCGCGATGAAACAGTTAGTTCAATCCAAAACGGCCGCTACATTTCCAAAAAGTACTTATGGGCCCAAAACGGACACCGTGTGCAAAAGTTATGCTCAATTCTTCGAACGCCGACAATCCAAGCGTTCCAAATATGCAAGTGCTCCTTCTTTCAAAAAATGGGCAAAATCCCTCATATGTCACGACGAAGCGGTGAGTTCAATCCAAAACGGTCGCTACATTTCAAAAAAGTACTTATGGGCCCAAAACGGACATCGTATGCAAAAGTTACGCTCAGTTCTTTGAACGCTAACAATCCAAGCATTCCAAATATGGAAGTGCTCATTCTTAAGAAAAATGGCTGAAATCCCTCATACGTCACGAAGAAGTGGTTAGTTCAATCCAAAACGGTCGCTACATTTCCAAAAAGTACTTATGGGCCGAAAACGGACACCGTGTACAAAATTTACGCTCAATTCTTCGAACGCCGACAATCCAAATGTGCAAGTGCTCGTTCTTTGAAAAATGGTCAAAATCCCTCATACGTCACGACAAAGTCATGAGTTCATTCCAAAATGGTCGCTACATTTTTAAAAAGTACTAATGGGCCCAAAAGGGATGCCATATGCAAAAGTTACGCTCAATTCTTCGAACGCCGACAATCCAAGCATTCCAAATATGCAAGTGCTCATTCTTTTGAAAAATGGCCGTATGCAAAAGTTACGCTCAATTCTTCGAATGTCGACAATCCAAGCGTTCCAAATATGTAAGTGCTCATTCTTTCAAAAAATGGCCGAAATCCCTCAAACGTCGCGACAAAGCAGTTAGTTCAATCCAAAACGGCCGCTACATTTCCAAAAAGTACTTACCGGCCCAAAACGGACACCGTGTGCAAAAGTTACGCTCAATTCTTCGAACAATGACAATCCAAATATGCAAGTGCTCGTTCTTCAAAAAATGGCCAAAATCCCTCATACGTCACGACGAAGCCGTGAGTTCAATCCAAAACGGTCGCTACATTTTCGAAAAGTACTTATGGGCCAGAAACGGACACCGTATGCAAAAGTTAAGCTCAATTCTTCGAACGTCGACAATCCAGGCGTTCCAAATATGCAAGTGCTCATTCTTTCAAAAAATGGCTGAAATCCCTCATACGTCATGACGAAGTAGTGAGTTCAATCCAAAATGGTCGCTATATTTCTGAAAAGTACTTACGGGCCCAAAACGGACACCGTATGCAAAAGTTATGCTCAATTCTTTGAACGTCGACAATCCAAGCGTTCCAAATATGCAAGGGCTCATTCTTTCGAAAAATTGCTAAAATCCCTCATACACCACGACGAAGTTGTGAGCTCAATCAAAAACGTACACCATGTGCAAAAGTTACGCTCAATTCTTCGAACGCAAGCAATCCAAATATGCAAGTGCTCGTACTTTGAAAAATGGTTGAAATTCCTCATATGTCACAACGAATTCGTGAGTTCAATCTAAAACGGTAGCTACATTTCCGAAAAGTACTTATGGGCCCAAAAGGGACAACGTGTGCAATAGTTACGCTCAATTTTTTGAACGTCGAAAATCCAAGCGTTCCAAATATGCGAGTGTTTGTTCCTCGAAAAATAGCTGAAATCCCTCATACGTCACGAAAAAGCGGTAAGTTCAATCCAAAATGGTCGCTACATTTTCGAAAAGTACTTATGGGCCTAAAATGGACATCGTATGTAAAAGTTACGCTCAATTCTTCGAACGTCGACAATCCAAGCGTTCCAAAAATGCAAGTGCTCATTCTTTGAAAAATGGCCAAAATCCATCATACGTCACGATGAAGTGATGAATTCAATCCAAAACGATCGCTATATTTTCGAAAAGTACTTACGGGCCCAAAACTGACACCGTTTGCAAAAGTTACGCTCATTTCTTCGAACGTCGACAATCCAAGCGTTCCAAATATGCGGGTACTTGTTCTTCAAAAAATGGCCGAAATTCTTCATACGTCACGATGAAGCGATGAGTTCAATCCAAAACGGTCTCTACATTTCCAAAAAATACTTATGGGCCTAAAACGGACACCGTGTACAAAAGTTACGCTCAATTCTTCGACCGCCGAAGCTCCAAGAGTTGCAAATATGCAAGTGCTCGTGCTTTGAAAAAAGGCCGAAGTCCCTCATACATCACTACGGAGCCGTGAGCTCAATCCATAACGGTCGCTACATTTCCGAAATGTAATTATGGGCCCAAAATGGACACCATGTGCAAAAAGTTACGCTCAATTCTTCGTACACCGACAATCCAAATATGCAAGTGCTCGTTCTTCAAAAAATTGCAAAAATTCATGCCTCACGACGAAGCCATGAGTTCAATCCAAAACGGTCGCTACATTTTTGGAAAGTACTTATAGGCCCAAAAGAGACACTGTGTGCAAAAGTTACGCTCAATTCTTCGAACGCCGACAATCCAAGCGTTCCAAATATGCGAGTGTTCATTCTTCGAAAAACAGCCAAAATCCCTCATACGTCATCATAAGAGGTGAGTTCAATCCAAAACGGTCGCTACATTTTCGAAAAGTACTTATGGGCCCAAAATGGACACCGTACGTAAAAGTTATGCACAATTCTTCGAACGTTGACAATCCAAGCGTTCCAAATTTGCAAGTGGTCGTTCTTCGAAAGATGGCCAAAATCCCTCATACGTCACGATGAAGTGGTGAATTCAATCCAAAACGGTCACTACATTTCCAAAAAGTGCTTATGGGCCCAAAACGGACACCGTGTGAAAAGTTACGCTCAATTCTTCGTACGCTGACTATCAAAGCGTTCCAAATATGCAAGTGCTCGTTCTTTGAAAAATGACTGAAATCCCTCATATGTCACTATGGATCTGTGAGTTCAATCCATAACGGTCGCCACATTTTCGAAAAGTAATTATGGGCCCAAAATGGACACCATGAACAAAAGTTACGCTCAATTCTTCGAACATCGACAATCTAAATATGCAAGTGCTCGTTCTTCGAAAAATGGCCAAATCCCTCATACATCACGACGAAGTGGTGAGTTCAATCCAAAACGGTC
>NW_019265385.1:0-7838 GCF_002742605.1 Olea europaea var. sylvestris
CTTTTCCTTGGGTCGATTCCAATCGAATTGGAATAGCAATTCGCCAAAAATGAACAAACTCGAAGTTATCATGAAATAAAAAACCCCTATTCGTTGCTCGATTCCAATTGAATTCGACTAGCAATTTGCCAAAAACGAACAATCTCGAAGTTATCAAGAAATCAAATACCACTCTTCATTGGCTCGACTCTAATCGAATTAGACTAGTAATTCGCCAAAAATGAACAATCCCGAAGTTATAATGAAATCAAAAACCACTTCTCCTTGGATCGATTCCAAACGACTTAGACTAGCTATTCGCCAAAAACGATCAAACTAGAAGTTATCATAAAATCAAAAACCCCTTTTCATTGGGCGATTCCAATCGAATTGAACTAGCTCAATTCGCCAAAATCGAACAAACCCGACGTTATCATGAAATCAAAAACCACTTTTCGTTGGCTCGATTCTAATCGAATTAGACTAGCAATTCGTCAAAAATGAACAAACCCGAAGTTATCATGAAATCAAAAACCACTTTTCATTGCTCGATTCCAATCGAATTCGACTAGCAATTCGCCAAAAACGAACAAACCCGAAGTTATCATGAAATCAAATACCACTTTTCATTGGCTCGGTTCTAATCGAATTAGACTAGTAATTCGCCAAAAATGAACAATCCCGAAGTTATCATGAAATCAATAACCACATTTCATAGGGTCGATTCCAATCGAATTAGACTAGCAATTCGCCAAAAACGAACCATCCTGAAGTTATCATGAAGTCAAAAACCACTATTCGTTGGATCGAGTCCAATCGAATTAGACTACTAATTCGCCAAAAATGAACAAATCGAAGATGTCATGAAATCAAAAACCACTTTTCATTGGGTCGATTCCAATCGAATTAAACTAGCAATTCGCCAAAATCGAAAAAACCCGAAGTTATAATGAAATCAATTGCCACTTTTCATTGGCTCGATACCAATCGATTTAGACTCGAAATTCTCCAAAAATGAACAATTCCGAAGTTATCATGAAATCAAAAATCACTTTTCATTGGGTCGATTCCAGTCGAATTAGACTAGCAATTAGCTAAAAATGAACAATCCTGAAGTTATCATGAAATCAAAAACCACTTTTAATTGGGTTGATTCCAAACGAATTATACTAGCAACTCGCCAAAAACGAACAAACCCAAAGTTATCATGAAATCAAAAGCCACTTTTCCTTGGCTCGATTCCAATCGAATTAGACTAGCAATTCACCAAAAATGAACAAACTCGAAGTTATCATGAAATCAAAAACCCCTATTCGTTGGATCGAGTCCAATCGAATTAGACAGCAACTCGCCAAAAATGAACAAATCGAAGTTACCATGAAATCAAAATCCACTTTCTGTTGGCCAGATTCCAATCGAATTTGATGAGTAATTCGCCAAAAATGAACAAACCAAAAGTTATCATGAAATCAAAAACAACTTTTCTTTGGCTCGGTTCCATTCCAATTAGACTAGCAATTCGCCAAAAACGAACAAGCCCGAATTTATCATGTAATCAAAAACCACTTTTCGTTGGCTCGATTCTAATCGAATTAGAATAGCAATTCGGCAAAAATGAACAATCCCGAAGTTATCATGAAATCAAAAAAACTACTTGTCATTGGGTCGAATCCAATCAAATTAGACTGGCATTTCGCCAAAAATGAGCAAACCAAAGTTATCATGAAATCAAAATCCACTTTTCGTTGGCTCGATTCCAATCGAATTAGACTAGCTATTCGCCAAAAGCGAACAAACTCGAAGTTATCATGAAATCAAAAACCCCTATTCGTTGGATCGAGTCCAATCGAACTAGACAGCAACTCGCCAAAATTGAAAAAATCGAAGTTACCATGAAATCAAAATCCACTTTTCGTTGGCCAGATTCTAATCGAATTAGACTAGTAATTCGCCAAAAATGAACAAACTAGAAGTTATCATGAAATCAAAAACAACTTTTCCTTAGGTCGATTCCAATCGAATTGGAAGAGCAATTCGCCAAAAATGAACAAACTCGAAGTTATCATGAAATAAAAAACCCCTATTCGTTGCTCGATTCCAATCGAATTCGACTAGCAATTTGCCAAAAACGAACAATCTCGAAGTTATCAAGAAATCAAATACCACACTTCATTGGCTCGACTCTAATCGAATTAGACTAGTAATTCGCCAAAAACGAACAATCCCGAAGTTATCATGAAATCAAAAACCACTTCTCATTGGGTCGATTCCAAACGACTTAGACTAACTATTCGCCAAAAACGAACAAACTAGAGGTTATCATAAAATCAAAAACCCCTTTTCATTGGGCGATTCCAATCGAATTGAACTAGCACAATTCGCCAAAATCGAACAAACCCGACGTTATCATGAAATCAAAAACCACTTTTCGTTGGCTCGATTCTAATCGAATTAGACTAGCAATTCGTCAAAAATGAACAAACCCGAAGTTATCATGAAATCAAAAACCACTTTTCATTGCTCGATTCCAATTGAATTCGACTAGCAATTCGCCAAAAACGAACAAACTCGAAGTTATCATGAAATCAAATACCACTTTTCATTGGCTCGGTTCTAATCGAATTAGACTAGTAATTCGCCAAAAATGAACAATCCCGAAGTTATCATGAAATCAATAACCACATTTCATAGGGTCGATTCCAATCGAATTAGACTAGTAATTCGCCAAAAACGAACCATCCTGAAGTTATCATGAAATCAAAAACCACTAATCGTTGGATCGAGTCCAATCGAATTAGACAACTAATTCGCCAAAAATGAACAAACCGAAGTTATCATGAAATCAAAAACCACTTTTCATTGGGTCGATTCCAATCGAATTAAACTAGCAATTCGCCAAAATCGATCAAACCCGAAGTTATAATGAAATCAATTGCCACTTTTCATTGGCTCGATACCAATCGATTTACACTCGAAATTCTCCAAAAACGAATAATTCCGTAGTTATCATGAAATCAAAAATCACTTTTCATTGGGTCGATTCTAGTCGAATTAGACTTGCAATTAGCCAAAAATGAACAATCCTGAAGTTATCATGTAATCAAAAACCACTTTTAATTGAGTTGATTCCAAACGAATTATACTAGCAACTCGCCAAAAATGAACAAACGAAGTTATCATGAAATCAAAAGCCACTTTTCCTTGGCTCGATTCCAATCGAATTAGACTAGCAATTCACCAAAAATGAACAAACTCGAAGTTATCATGAAATCAAAAACCCCTATTCGTTGGATCGAGTCCAATCGAATTAGACAGCAACTCGCCAAAAATGAACAAATCGAAGTTACCATGAAATCAAAATCCACTTTCTGTTGGCCAGATTCCAATCGAATTAGACGAGTAATTCGCCAAAAATGAACAAACCAAAAGTTATCATGAAATCAAAAACAACTTTTCATTGGCTCGGTTCCAATCCAATTAGACTAGCAATTCGTCAAAAACGGACAAGCCCGAATTTATCATGTAATAAAAAACCACTTTTCGTTGGCTCGATTCTAATCGAATTAGAATAGCAATTCGGCAAAAATGAACAATCCCGAAGTCATCATGAAATCAAAAAAACTACTTGTCATTGGGTCCAATCCAATCAAATTAGACTAGATTTCGCCAAAAACGAACAAACCAAAGTTATCATGAAATCAAAATCCACTTTTCGTTGGCTCGATTCCAATCGAATTGGAATAGGAATTCGCCAAAAAGGAACAAACTCGAAGTTATCATGAAATCAAAAACCCCTATTCGTTGCTCGATTCCAATCGAATTCGACTAGCAATTCGCCAAAAATGAACAATACCGAAGTTATCAAGAAATCAAATACCACTCTTCTTTGGCTCGACTCTAATCGAATTAGACTAGTAATTCGCCAAAAATGAACAATCCCGAAGTTATCATGAAATCAAAAACCACTTTTCTTTGGGTCGATTCCAAATGACTTAGACTAGCTATTCACCAAAAACAAACAAACTAGAAGTTATCATAAAATCAAAAACCCCTTTTCATTGGGTCGATTCCAATTAAATTAAACTAGCGCAATTCGCCAAAATTGAACAAACCCGACATTATCGTTAAATCAAAAACAACTTTTCATTGGCTCGATTCTAATCGAATTAGACTAGCAATTCGTCAAAAATGAACAAACCCGAAGTTATCATGAAATCGAAAACCACTTTTCATTGCTCGATTCCAATCGAATTTGACTAGCAATTCGTCAAAAACGAACAAACCCAAAGTTATCATGAAATCAAAAACCACTTTTCATTGGCTCGGTTCTAATCGAATTAGACTAGTAATTTGCCAAAAATGAACAATCCCGAAGTTATCATGAAATCAATAACCACATTTCATAGGGTCGATTCCAGTCGAATTAGACTAGCAATTCTCCAAAAATGAACCATCCTGAAGTTATCATGAAATCAAGAACCACCATTCGTTAGATCGAGTCCAATCGAATTAGACTACTAATTCGCCAAAAATGAACAAATCGAAGTTATCATGAAATCGAAAACCACTTTTCATTGGGTCGATTCCAATCGAATTAAACTAGCAATTCGCCAAAATCGAACAAACCCGAAGTTATCATGAAATCAATTACCAGTTTTCATTGGCTCGATACCAATCGATTTAGACTCGAAATTCTCCAAAAACGAACAATTCCGAAGTTATCATGAAATCAAAAATCACTTTTCATTGGGTTGATTCTAGTCGAATTAGACTAGCAAGTAGCCAAAAATGAACAATCCCGAAGTTATCATGAAATCAAAAACCACTTTTAATTGGGTTGATTCCAAACGAATTATACTAGCAACTCGCCCAAAATGAACAAACCAGCGGTTATCATGAAATCAAAAGCCACTTTTCCTTGGCTCGATTCCAATCGAATTAGACTAGCAATTCACCAAAAATGAACAAACTCGAAGTTATCATGAAATTAAAAACCCCTATTCGTTGGATCGAGTCCAATCGAATTAGACAGCAACTCGACAAAAATGAACAAATCGAAGTTACCATGAAATCAAAATCCACTTTCCGTTGGCTAGATTCCAATCGAATTGGACCAGTAATTCGCCAAAAATGAACAAACCAAAAGTTATCAAGAAATCAAAAACAACTTTTCGTTGGCTCGGTTCCAATCGAATTAGACTAGCAATTCTGTAAAAACGGACAAGCTCGAATTTATCATGTAATCATAACCACTTTTCGTTGGCTCGATTCTAATCGAATTAGACTAGCAATTCACCAAAAATGAACAATCCCGAAGTTATCATGAAATAAAAAAAACCACTTGTCATTAGGTCGAATCCAATCAAATTAGACTAGCAATTCGCCAAAAACGAGCAAACCAAAGTTATCATGAAATCAAAATCCACTTTTTGTTGGCTCGATTCCAATCGAATTAGACTAGCTATTCGCCAAAAATAAACAAACTCAAAGTTATCATGAAATCAAAAACCCCTTTTCACTTGGCTCGATTCCAATCGAATTAGACTAACAATCCGCAAAAAATGAACAAACCCGAAGTTATCATGAAATCAAAAACCATTTTTCCTTGGCTCGATTCCAATCGAATTAGACTACCAATTCGACAAAAATGAACAATCCCGAAGTTATCATGAAATAAAAAAAAATCACTTTTCATTAGGTCAACTCCAATCGAATTAGACTAGCAATTCGTCGAAAATGAACGAACCTGAAGTTATCATGAAATCAATTACCACTTTTCATTGGCTCGATTTCGATCGAATTAGACTAGCAATTTGCCAAAAATGAACAAACCCAAAATTTCATGAAATCAAAAACCACTATTCGTTGGATCGCGTCCAATCGAATTAGACAGCAATTCGTCAAAAACGAACAATCCTGAAGTTATCATGAAATCAAAAACCACTTTTCACTGGGTCGATTCCGATCGAATTAGAATAGCAATTCGCCAAAAACTAACAATCCCGAAGTTTTCATGAAATCAAAAACCGCTTTTCATTCGCTCGATTCCAATAGAATTAGACTAGTAATTCGCCAAAAATGAGCAATTCCGAAGTTATCATGAAATAAAAAACCACTTTTCATTGGGTCGATTCCAATCGAATTAGACTAGTAACTCGCTAAAAAGGAACAAATTCGAAATTATCATGAAATCAAAAGCTACTTTTCGTTGGTTCGATTCCAATCGGATTAAACTAGTAATTCGCCAAAATCGAACAAACCCAAAGTTATCATGAAATCAAAAACCACTTTTCTCTTCTCTATTCCGATCGGCTTAGACTAACAATTCGTCGAAAACGAACAAATCCGGAGCTATTATGAAATCAAATACCACTTTTCATTGGCTCTGTTCCAATCGAATTTGACTAGTAATTCGCCAAAAATGAACAAACCCGAAGTTATCATGAAATCAAAAACCACTATTCGTTGGATCGAGCCCAATCGAATTAGACTAGCAATTCGGCATGAACGAACAGACCCGAAGTTATCATGAAATCAAAAACCACTATTCGTTGGATCGAGCCCAATCGAATTAGACTAGCAATTCGGCATGAACGAACAGACCCGAAGTTATCATGAAATCAAAAACCACTATTCGTTGGATCGAGCCCAATCGAATTAGACTAGCAATTCGGCATGAACGAACAGACCCGAAGTTATCATGAAATCAAAAACCACTATTCGTTGGATCGAGCCCAATCGAATTAGACTAGCAATTCGGCATGAACGAACAGACCCGAAGTTATCATGAAATCAAAAACCACTATTCGTTGGATCGAGCCCAATCGAATTAGACTAGCAATTCGGCATGAACGAACAGACCCGAAGTTATCATGAAATCAAAAACCACTTATCATTGGGTCGATTCCAATCGAAGTAGACTAGAAATTCGCCAAAAACGAACAATCCCAAAGTATCATGAAATAAAAAAAACCACCATTCGTTGGATCGAACCCAATCGAATTGGACTAGCAATTCGACAAAAACAAACAAATCGAAGTTATCATGAAATCAAACTCCACTTTTCGTTGGCTCGATTCCAATCGAATTAGGCTAGCAATTCGCCAAAAATGAACAGACCCGAAGTTATCATGAAATCAAAAAAAACTTTTCCTTGGGTCGATTCCAATCGAATTAGACTGGCAATTCTCCAAAAACGAACAATCCCGAAGTTATCATGAAATCAAAACCCACTTTTCATTGGCTCGATTCCAATCGAATTAGACTAGCAACTCGCCAAAAACGAACAAACCCGAAGTTATCATGAAGTCAAAGGCCACTTTTCATTGGCTCGATTCTAATCGAATTAGACTAGCAATTCACCAAAAATGAACAAGCCCGAAGTTATCATGAAATCAAAAACCACTTTCATTGGGTCGATTCCAATTGAATTAGACTAGCAATTCGCCAAAAATGAACAAATCCGAAGTCATCACGAAATCAAAAACCACTTTTCATCGGCCAGATTCCTATCAAATGAGACTAGCAATTCGTTAAAAAATGAACAGTCTTGTAGTTATTAAGAAATCAAAAACCACTTTTCATTGGGTCGATTCCAAACGACTTAGACTAACTATTCGCCAGAAACGAACAAACCCGAAGTTATCATGAAATCAAAAACCAATTTTCCTTGGGTCGATTCCAAACGGCTTAGACTAGCTATTCGCCAAAAACGAACAAACCCGAAGTTATCATAAAATCAAAAACCACTTTTCATTGGGCCCATTCCAATCGAACTAAACTAGCAATTCGCCAAAATCGAACAAACCCAAAGTTATCATGAAATCAAAAACCACTTTTCGTTTCTCGATTCCAATCGA
>NW_019265385.1:24467-34752 GCF_002742605.1 Olea europaea var. sylvestris
ATTAGATTAGCAACTCGCCAAAAACGTATAAACCCGAAGTTTTCATGAAATCAAAAGCCATTTTATCTTGGCTTGATTCTAATCGAATTAGCCTAGCAATTCACCAAAAAAGGACAAACCCGAAGTTATCATGAAATTAATTACCACTTTTCATTGGCTCGATTCCAATCGAATTAGACTAGCAATTCTCTAAAAATGAACAATTCCGAAGTTATCATGTAATCAAAAATCACTTTTTATTGGGTCGATTCCAGTCGAATTAGACTAGCAATTCCCCAAAAATGAACAATCCCGAAGTTATCAAGAAATCTAAAAATGACTTTTCATTGGGTCGATTCCAATTGAATTAGACTAGCAATTCGCCAAAAACGAACAAACCGAAGTTATCATGAAATCAAAATCCACTTTTCCTTGGCTAGATTCCAATCGAATTAAACTAGTAATTCGCTAAAAATGAACAAACCCGAAGTCATCATGAAATCAAAAACCACTTTTCATCGGCCCAATTTCTATCGAATTAGACTAGTAATTCGTTAAAAAATGAACAGCCTCGAAGTTATCAAGAAATCAAAAACCACTTTCCATTGGGTCGATTCCAAACGACTTAGACTAGCAATTCGCCAAAAACGAAAAAACCGAAGTTATCATGAAATAAAAATCCACTTTTCCTTGGCTCGATTCCAATCGAATTAAACTAGTAATTCGCTAAAAATGAACAAACCGGAAGTCATCATGAAATCAAAAACCACATTTCATCGGCCCGATTCCAATCGAATTTGAATAACAATTCGTTAAAAATGAACAAACCCGAAGCTATCATGAAATCAAATACCACTCTTCATTGGCTCGATTCCAATCAAATTAGACTAGCAATTCGTAAAAAACGAACAATCCCGAAGTGATCATGAAATCAAAAACCACTTTTCCTTGAGTCGATTCCAATCGAATTAGACTAGTAATTCACCAAAAACGAACAAATTCAAAGTTTTCATGAAATAAAAAACCCCTATTCGTTGGATCAAGTCCAATCGAATTAGACAGCAACTCGCCAAAAACGAACAAATCGAAGTTACCATGAAATCAAAATCCACTTTTTGTTGGCCAGATGCCAGTTGAATTAGACTAGTAAGTCACCAAAAATGAACAAACCAGAAGTTATCATGAAATCAAAAACAACTTTTCGTTGGCTCGGTTCCAATCAAATTAGACTAGCAATTCGTCGAAAATGAACAAATCCGAAGCTATCATGAAATCAAAAACCACTTTTCATTGGCTCGATTCTAATCGAATTAGACTAGCAATTCGCCAAAAACAAACAAACCCGAAGTTATCATGAAATCAAAAACCACTTTTCATTGGCTCGATTCTAATCGAATTAGACTAGCAATTCGCCAAAAACAAACAAACCCGAAGTTATCATGAAATCAAAATCCACTTTTCTTTGGCTCGATTCCAATTGAATTAGACTTGTAATTCGCCAAAAATGAAAAAAACCTGAAGTCATCATGAAATCAAAAACCACTTTTCATCGGCCTGATTCCTATCGAATTAGACTAGCAATTCGTTAAAATATGAACAGTCTCAAAGTTATCAAGAAATAAAAACCCATTTTTGATTGGGTCGATTCCAAAAGAATTAGACTAGCTATTCCCCAAAAAGGAACAAACCCGAAGTTATCATGAAATCAAAAACCACTTTTAATTGGATTGATTCCAATTGAATTAGACTAGCTATTCGCCAAAAAGGAACAAACCCGAAGTTATCATGAAATCAAAAACCACTTTTCATAGGATCGATTTCAATCGAATTAGACTAGCAACTCGCCAAAAACGAACAAACCCGAAGTTTTCATGAAATCAAAAACCACTTTTCGTTGCTCGATTCCAATCGAATTAGACTAGCAATTCGTCAAAAACGAACAAACCCGAAGTCATCATGGAATCAAAAATGAACAAACCACTTTTCATTGGCCCGATTCCTATCGAATTAGACTAGCAATTCGTTAAAAAATGAATAGTCTCGAAGTTATCAAGAAATCAAAAACCACTTTTCATTGAGTCGATTCCGAACGAGTTAGACTAGCTATTCGCCAAAAACGAAGAAACCCGAAGTTATCATGAAATCAAAAACCAATTTTCATTGGGTCGGCTCCAATCGATTTAAACTAGCAACTTGCGAAAAACGAACAAACCTGAAGTTTTCATGAAATCAAAAGCCACTTTTCCTTCGCTCGATTCTAATCAAATTAGACTAGCAATTCGCCGAAAAATGAACAAACCCGAAGTTATCATGAAATCAATTACCACTTTTCATTGGCTCGATTCCAATCGAATTAGACAAGCAATTCTCCAAAAACGAACAATTTCGAAGTTATCATGAAATCAAAAATCACTTTTTATTGGGTTGATTCCAATCGAATTAGACTAGCAATTCGCCAAAAATGAACAATCCCGAAGTTATCATGAAATCAAAAAAATGCACTTTTCATTGGGTCGATTCCAATCGAATTAGACTAGCAATTCGTCAAAAACGAACAAACCGAAGTTATCATAAAATCAAAATCCACTTTTCCTTTCCTCGATTCCAGTTGAATTAAACTAGAAATTCGCTAAAAACAAACAAACATGAAGTCATCATGAAATCAAAAACCACTTTTCATCGGCCCGATTCCTATCGAATTAGACTAGCAATTCGTCAAAAAATGAACAGTCGCGAAGTTATCAAGAAAATAAAAATCGCTTTTCATTGGGTCAATTCCAAACGACTTAGACTAGCTATTCTTCAAAAACAAACAAACTCTAAGTTTTCATGAAATAAAAAACAACTTTTCATTGGGTCGATTCCAATCGAATTAGACTAGGAACTCGCCAAAAACGAACAAACCCGAAGTTTTCATGAAATCAAAAACCACTTTTCATTGGGTCGATTCCAGTCGAATTAGACTAGCAATTTGTCAAAAACGAACAAACCCGAAGTTATCATGAAATTAAAAACCACTATTCGTTGGATCCAGTCCAATTGAATTAGACAGCAGTTCGCCAAAAATGAACAAATCGAAGTTAGCGTAGAATCAAAATCCACTTTTCGTTGGCCCGATTCCAATCAAATTATACCAGTAAATCGCCAAAAATGAACAAACCAGAAGTTATTACGAAATCGAAAACAACTTTTCATTCGCTCGATTCCAATAGAGTTAGACTAGCAATTCCTCAAAAACGAACAATCCCGAAGTTATCATGAAATCAAAAACCACTTTTCATTGGTTCGATTCCAATCGACTTAGACTAGCAATTTGTTAAAAACGAACAAACCCGAAGTTATCATGAAATCAAAAACTACTATTCGTTGTATCAAGTCCAATCGAGTTAGATAGCAATTCGCCAAAAATGAACAAATCGAAGTTAGCGTGAAATCAAAATCCACTTTTCACTGCCCCGATTCCAATCGAATTAGACTAGTAAATCACCAAAAAGAATCAACCAGAAATTATCATGAAATCGAAAACAACTTTTTGTTGGCTCGATTTCAATCGAATTAGATTAGCAATTCGCCAAAAATGAACAAACCCGAAGTTATCATGAAATCAAAAACCACTTTTCCTCGCCTCGATTCCAATCGAATTAGACTACCAATCCGCCAAAAATGAACAGACACGAAGTTATCATGAAATCAAAATCCACTTTTCCTTGGCTCGATTCCAATCAAATTAAACTAGTAATTCGCTAAAAATGAACAAACTCGAAGTCATCATGAAATCAAAAACCACTTTTCATCGGCTCGATTCCTATTGAATTAGACTAGCAATTCGTTAAAAAATGAGCAGTCTCGAAGTTATCAAGAAAATAAAAACCGCTTTTTATTGGGTCAATTCCGAACGACTTAGACTTGCCATTCGCCAAACACGAAAAAACTCGAAGTTATCATGAAATAAAAAATCACTTTTCATTAGGTCGATTCCAATCGAATTAGACTAGGAACGCCAAAAACGAACAAACCCGAAGCTTCCATGAAATCAAAAACCACTTTTCATTGGATCGATTCCAATCAAATTAGACTAGCAATTTGTCAAAAATGAACAAACCTGAAGTTATCATGAAATTAAAAACCACTATTCGTTGGAACGAGTCCAATTGAATTAGACAGTAGTTCGCCAAAAATGAACAAATCGAAGTTAGCGTGGAATCAAAATCCACTTTTCGTTGGCCCGATTCCAATCGAATTAGACTAGTAAATCGCCAAAAAGAACAAACCAGAAATTATCATGAAATCGAAAACAACATTTTGTTGGCTCGATTTCAATCGAATTCGATTAGCAATTCGCAAAAAACGAACAAACCCAAAGTTATCATGAAATCAAAAACCACTTTTCCTTGGCTCGATTCCAATCGAATTAGACTACCAATCCGCCAAAAATGAACAAACCCCTTCGTGAAATCAAAAACCACTTTTCCTTGGCTCGATTCCAGTCGAATTAGACTACCAATTTGACAAAAATGAACAATCCCGAAGTTATCATGAAATAAAAAAAACCACTTTTCATTGGGTCGATTCCAATCGAATTAGACTAGCAATTCGCGAAAAATGAACAATCCCAAAGTTATCATGAAATCAGAAATCACTTTTCATTGGGTCGATTCCTATTGAATTAGACTAGCAATTCGCGAAAAATGAACAATCCTGAAGTTATCATGAAATCAAAGACCACTTTTCGTTGGCTCGATTCCAATCAAATTAGACTAGCAATTCGCGAAAAATGAACAATCCTGAAGTTATCATGAAATCAAAGACCACTTTTCGTTGGCTCGATTCCAATCAAATTAGACTAGCAATTCGCGAAAAATGAACAATCCTGAAGTTATCATGAAATCAAAGACCACTTTTCGTTGGCTCGATTCCAATCAAATTAGACTAGCAATTCGCGAAAAATGAACAATCCTGAAGTTATCATGAAATCAAAGACCACTTTTCGTTGGCTCGATTCCAATCAAATTAGACTAGCAATTCGCGAAAAATGAACAATCCTGAAGTTATCATGAAATCAAAGACCACTTTTCGTTGGCTCGATTCCAATCAAATTAGACTAGCAATTCGCGAAAAATGAACAATCCTGAAGTTATCATGAAATCAAAGACCACTTTTCGTTGGCTCGATTCCAATCAAATTAGACTAGCAATTCGCGAAAAATGAACAATCCTGAAGTTATCATGAAATCAAAGACCACTTTTCGTTGGCTCGATTCCAATCAAATTAGACTAGCAATTCGCGAAAAATGAACAATCCTGAAGTTATCATGAAATCAAAGACCACTTTTCGTTGGCTCGATTCCAATCAAATTAGACTAGCAATTCGCGAAAAATGAACAATCCTGAAGTTATCATGAAATCAAAGACCACTTTTCGTTGGCTCGATTCCAATCAAATTAGACTAGCAATTCGCGAAAAATGAACAATCCTGAAGTTATCATGAAATCAAAGACCACTTTTCGTTGGCTCGATTCCAATCAAATTAGACTAGCAATTCGCGAAAAATGAACAATCCTGAAGTTATCATGAAATCAAAGACCACTTTTCGTTGGCTCGATTCCAATCAAATTAGACTAGCAATTCGCGAAAAATGAACAATCCTGAAGTTATCATGAAATCAAAGACCACTTTTCGTTGGCTCGATTCCAATCAAATTAGACTAGCAATTCGCGAAAAATGAACAATCCTGAAGTTATCATGAAATCAAAGACCACTTTTCGTTGGCTCGATTCCAATCAAATTAGACTAGCAATTCGCGAAAAATGAACAATCCTGAAGTTATCATGAAATCAAAGACCACTTTTCGTTGGCTCGATTCCAATCAAATTAGACTAGCAATTCGCGAAAAATGAACAATCCTGAAGTTATCATGAAATCAAAGACCACTTTTCGTTGGCTCGATTCCAATCAAATTAGACTAGCAATTCGCGAAAAATGAACAATCCTGAAGTTATCATGAAATCAAAGACCACTTTTCGTTGGCTCGATTCCAATCAAATTAGACTAGCAATTCGCGAAAAATGAACAATCCTGAAGTTATCATGAAATCAAAGACCACTTTTCGTTGGCTCGATTCCAATCAAATTAGACTAGCAATTCGCGAAAAATGAACAATCCTGAAGTTATCATGAAATCAAAGACCACTTTTCGTTGGCTCGATTCCAATCAAATTAGACTAGCAATTCGCGAAAAATGAACAATCCTGAAGTTATCATGAAATCAAAGACCACTTTTCGTTGGCTCGATTCCAATCAAATTAGACTAGCAATTCGCGAAAAATGAACAATCCTGAAGTTATCATGAAATCAAAGACCACTTTTCGTTGGCTCGATTCCAATCAAATTAGACTAGCAATTCGCGAAAAATGAACAATCCTGAAGTTATCATGAAATCAAAGACCACTTTTCGTTGGCTCGATTCCAATCAAATTAGACTAGCAATTCGCGAAAAATGAACAATCCTGAAGTTATCATGAAATCAAAGACCACTTTTCGTTGGCTCGATTCCAATCAAATTAGACTAGCAATTCGCGAAAAATGAACAATCCTGAAGTTATCATGAAATCAAAAACCCCGCCAAAAATGAACAAATCGAAGTCATCATGAAGTAAAAATCCACTTTTCGTTGGCCCAATTCCAATCGAATTAGACTAGTAATTCGCTAAAAATGAACAAAGCAGAAGTTATCATGAAATCATAAACAACTTTTCGTTGGCTCAATTCCAATCGAATTAGACTAGCAATTCGCCAAAAATGAACAAACCCGAAGTTATCATGAAATCAAAGACCACTTTTCGTTGGCTCGATTCCAATCGAATTAGACTACCAATTCGCCAAAAATGAACAATCCTGAAGTTATCATGAAATCAAAACAACCACTTTTCATTGGGTCGATTCCAATCAAATTGGATTAGCAATTCGCCAAAAACGAACAATTTCGACGTTATCATGAAATCAAAAACCACTTTTCATTGGGTCGATTCCAATCGAATTAGACTAGCAACTCGCCCAAAACGAACAAACACGAAGTTATCATGAAATCAAAAGCCACTTTTCCTTGGCTCGATTCCAATTGAATTAAACTTGTAAGTCGCTAAAATCAAACAAACCCTAAGTTATCATGAAATCAAAAACCACTGTTCTTAGCTCTATTCCAATCGAATTAGACTAACAATTCGTCGAAAACTAACAAATAGGAAGTTATCATGAAATCAAATACCACTTTTCGTTGGCTCGCTTCCAATTGAATTAGACTAGCAATCTGCCAAAAATGAACAAACCTGAAGTTATCAAGAAATCAAAAACAACTATTCATTGGATCGATTCCAATCAAATTAGATAGCAATTCGCCAAAAATGAACAATCCCGAAGTTATCATGAAATCATAAACAACTTTTCGTTGGCTCGCTTCCAATCGAATTAGACTAGCAATTCGTAAAAAACGAACAATCTCGAAGTTATCATGAAATCAAAAACCACTTTTCATTAGGTCGATTCCAATCGAATTAGACTAACAATTCGCCAAAAATGAACAAAGCCGAAGTTATCATGAAATCAAATACCACTTTTCATTTGCTAGATTCCAATCGAATTAGACTAGCAATTCGCCAAAAATGAACAAAATCGAAGTTATCATGAAATCAAACATCACTATTCGTGGGATCGATTCCAATCGAATTAGATAGCAATTCGCCAAAAACGAACAAACCGGATGTTATCATGAAATCAAAATCCACATTTCGGTGGCTCGATTCCAATCGAATTAGACTAGTAATTAGGCAAAAACGAACAAACCCGAAGTTATCATGAAATCAAAACCCACTTTTCGTTGGCTCGATTGAAATCAAATTAGACTAGCAAATTTGCCAAAAATGAACAAACCCGAAGTCATCTTGAAATAGAAAACAACTTTTCGTTGGCTCAATTCCAATTGAATTAGACTAGTAATTCGCCAAAAATGAACAAACCCGAAGTTATCAAGAAATCAAAAACCACTTTTCATTGGGTTGATTCCAATCGAATTAGACTAGGAATTCGCCAAAAACGAACAAACCCGAAGTTATCATGAAATCAAATAGCACTTTACTTTGGCTAGATTCCACTCGAATTAGACAAGCAATTCGCCAAAAATGAAAAAATCCGAAGTTATCACGAAATCAAAAACCAATTTTCGTTGGCTCGATTCCAATCGAATTAGACTAGCAATTCCCCAAAAACGAACAAACCCGAAGTTATCATGAAATCAAATAGCACTTTACTTTGGCTAGATTCCACTCGAATTAGACAAGCAATTCGCCAAAAATGAACAAACCCGAAGTTATCATCAAATCAAATACCACTTTTCTTTGGCTAGATTCCAATCGAATTAGACAAGCAATTCGCCAAAAATGAACAAACCCGAAGCTATCAAGAAATCAAAAACCACTTTTAGTTGCCTTGATTCTAATCAAATTAGACTAGCCATTGGCCAAAAACGAACAAATCGAAAGTTATCATGAAATCAAAAACTACTTCTCATTGGGTCGATTCCAATCGAATTACACTAGCAATTCGCCAAAAACGAACAAACTCGAAGTTATCATGAAATCAAATACCACTTTTCATTGGCTAGATTCCAATCGAATTAGACTAGCAATTCGACAAAAACGAACAAACCAGAAGTTATCATGAAATCAAAAACTACTTCTCATTGGGTCGATTCCAATCGAATTACACTAGCAATTCGCCAAAAACGAACAAACTCGAAGTTATCATGAAATCAAATACCACTTTTCATTGGCTAGATTCCAATCGAATTAGACTAGCAATTCGCAAAAAATGAACAAACCCGAAGTTATCATGAAATCTAAAACCACTTTTCATTGGCTCGATTCCAATCGAATGAGACTAGTAATTTTCCAAAAACGAACAAACCCCAATTTATCAAGAAATCAAAAACCACTTTTCAGTGGCTCGATTCCAATCGAATTAGACTAGCAATTCGCAAAAAATGAACAAACCCGAAGTTATCATGAAATCTAAAACCACTTTTCATTGGCTCGATTCCAATCGAATTAGACTAGCAATTCGCAAAAAATGAACAAACCCGAAGTTATCATGAAATCTAAAACCACTTTTCATTGGCTCGATTCCAATCGAATGAGACTAGTAATTTTCCAAAAACGAACAAACCCCAATTTATCAAGAAATCAAAAACCACTTTTCAGTGGCTCGATTCCAATCGAATTAGACAAGCAATTCGCCAAAAATGAACAAACCCAAAGTTATCAAGAAATCAAAAGCCACTTCCCATTGGCTCGATTCCAATCAAATTAGACTAGCAATTAACCAAAAACGAACAAACCTGATGTTATCACGAAATCAAATACCACTTTTCATTGGCTAGATTACAATCGTATTAGTCTAGCAATTCGTAAAAAATGAACAAACCCGAAGTCATCATGAAATCAAAAACCACTATTCGTTCGATCGATTCCAATCGAATTAGACAGCAATTCACCAAGAACAAACAAACCGAAGTTATCATGAAATCAAAATCCACTTTTCGTTGGCTCGATTCCAATTGAATTAGAATAGCAATACGCCAAAAATGAACAAACCCGAAGTTATCATGAAATCAGAAACCACTATTCGTTGGATCGATTCCAATCGAATTAGACAGCAAATCGCAAAAAATGAACAAACCCGAAGTTATCATGAAATCAGAAACCTCTATTCGTTAGATCGATTCCAATCGAATTAGACAACAATTTGCCAAAAACGAACAAATTGAAGTTATCATTAAATCAAAATCCACTTTTCGTTTGCTCGATTCCAATTGAATTGGACTAGCAATAGGCCAAAAATGAACAAACGCGAAGTTTTCATGAAATCAAAATCCACTATTCGTTGGATCGATTCCAATCACATTAGACAGTAATTACCAAAAATGAACAAACCCGAAGTTATCAAGAAATCGAAAACCACTTTTCACTGGTCGAATCCAATCAAATTAGACTAGCAATTAGCCAAAAACGAACAAACCCGAAGTTATCATGATATCAAATACCACTTTTCATTGGCTAGATTCCAATCGAATTAGACAAGCAATTAGCCAAAGTTGAACAAACCCGAATATATCATGAAATCAAAAATCAGTTATCGCTGGCTCGATTTCAATCGAATTAGGCTAGCAATTCGTCAAAAACACCAAACCCAAAGTTTTCAGGAAAAAAAACCACTATTCGTTCGATCGATTCCAATCGAATTAGACAGCAATTCGCT
>NW_019265386.1:0-698 GCF_002742605.1 Olea europaea var. sylvestris
ATTCAAGGCAAATGACAAAAAGAAAAGGAGAGAGGGGATCACCTTGTCGGAGACCTTTCTTTCCTTTAAAAAAACCATGAAGACCACCATTAAGAGCAATGGAGTATGAAGGCGATGTAACACATTCCATAATCCATGCAATAAAAATATATGGAAACTTCAATCTCTCAAGCACCTTCTTAAGAAAATCCCATTTCACCGAATCGTAAGCCTTCTTTAGATCAATTTTTAAAAGGCATCTTGGGGATACCCGCTTCCGATTGTATTGCCTCATAAGCTCTTGTGCAAGATGAACATTCTCTATCAAGCTTCTATCCTTTACAAAAGTGGCTTGTGCTTTATCAATAATAGTTTCAAGAGTTAATCCCAACCGAGAGGCAAGTATCTTAGATATCACTTTGTAAAAGACATTGCAACAAGCAATTGGCCTATAATCACCCACCGCATTAGCGTGTGTAGACTTAGGCACCAAGGCAATGACAGTATGGTTGATTTGTTTAAGAAGGGAACCCGTAGCAAAGAATTCTTCAATAGCTCCCATGAAGTCATCTCCAACAAAATTCCAAGATTCTTTAAAGAAACACGATGTATAGCCATCCGGTCTCGGCGACTTATCATCACCAATGCTAAATAAAGCCTCCTTTATCTCATGCCTAGAAATCTCCTTGGTGAGGAAAGTGGCCTGTTCATCAGATAAA
>NW_019265386.1:9781-10284 GCF_002742605.1 Olea europaea var. sylvestris
CATGTTCCAACAATCTTAAACAATGTCTAGAAAATCATCATGATCCGCCCACATGTTGAAAAACCTAAAAGGTTTTCCTTTGCTATCATCTTGTTGCAAAAGTGATACAACACATGGAGAGTGGTCTGAGAGACATCCCGAAGGCAAAAATTCAGCAATGCCATGAATTCCTGATTGCACCCACACGTCATTAATCATGGCTCTATCAATTTTGCTCCAAGTCTTATTGTTGTTCCACGTGTAGAAACAACCAATAGACCTCATATTCGTAAGTCCAACATTAAGACAACAATCCTCGAATTCTCTAATTTCATATGGTGTAACATTCGCTCCATTACACTTTTCATCAAACTTAAGCACGTTGTTGAAATCCCCCATAATCAACCATGGTAATGAGCAATTTGTTCCAAGCTCCATAATATTATTCCAAAGAGGCCTACGAGCAACAATAGTATGGAAACCATATACAAAACTAACTTGAAAAGATATGGAAGTTACCTTGC
>NW_019265387.1:0-2038 GCF_002742605.1 Olea europaea var. sylvestris
TTTTTTGTTCTGATCAACCAGTCAAATTTTAGTAAACTCCGACCCAGTTGCAAAAAATGACGAAATTGCCCCTAGATCGATTTTTATTTCTGATCAACCTGCCAAATTTCAGCCCATATTGACAAAGTCGCGAAAAATGACAAATTACCCCCTGCGCGATTTTTATTTCCGATCAACCAGCCAAATTTTAGCTCATTCCGACACAGTCGCGAAAAATAACGTAATTGCCCCCGGCGCGGTTTTTAGTTCTGATCAACCAGTCAAAATTTAGCCAATTCCGACGCACTCGCGAAAAATGCCGAAATTGCCCCTGACGCGGTTTTTGTTTCTGATCAACCTGCCAAATTTCAGCCCATATTGACGCAGTCGCGAAAAATAACGTAATTGCCCCCGGCGCGGTTTTTAGTTCTGATCAACCAGTCAAAATTTAGCCAATTCCGACGCACTCGCGAAAAATGCCGAAATTGCCCCTGACGCGGTTTTTGTTTCTGATCAACCTGCCAAATTTCAGCCCATATTGACGCAGTCGCGAAAAATGACGAAATTGTTCCTGGCGCTATTTTTATTCCGATTAACCTGCCAAATTTCAGCCCATATTGACGCAGTCGCGAAAAATGACGAAATTGCCCCTGACGCGATTTTTGTTCCCGATCAGCCTGTCAAATTTGAGCCCATTCCGACGTCGTTGGAAAAAATGACGAAATTACCCACGGCCCTGTTTTTGTTTCCGATCAACCTATCAAATTTTAGCCAATTTCGACACTGGCGCGAAAAATGACGAAATTGCCCCCGGCACGGTTTTTGGGTCAGATCAACCTGGCAAATTTCAGCCAATATTCACACAGTCGCGAAAAATGACGAAATTGCCCTCGGCGCGATTTTTATTTCCGATCAACCTGCCAAATTTCAGCTCATTCAGATACAGTCCCGAAAAATGACGAAATTGCCCCCGGCGCGGTTTTTGGTTCTGATCAACCAATCAAAATTTAGTCAATTCAGACCAAGTAGCGAAAAATGACGAAATTGTCCCTGGCGCGATTTATATTTCGGATCAACTGCCAAATTTCAGCCCATATTGACACAGTCGCGAAAAATGGCGAAATTGCCCTCGGCACGATTTTTGGTTCAGATCAACCTGTCAAATTTTAGCCAATTCTGACACAGTCGCGAAAAATGACGAAATTGCCCCTGGCTCGATTTTTGTTTGCGATCAACCAGTCAAATTTTAGTCAATTCCGAAACAGTCGCGAAAAAAGACGAAACTGTCCCCGGCGTGATTTTTGTTCCCGATCAGCTTGTTAAATTTTAGCCCATTCCGACACCTTTGGAAAAAATGACGAAATTGCCCCCGGCGCGATTTTTGTCTCCGATCAACCAGTCAAATTTTAGCCCATTTCGACACAGTCGCGAAAAACGACGAAATTGCCCCCGGCGCGATTTTTAGTTCCGATCAGCCTGCCATATTTCAACTCATTCCGATACAGCCGCAAAAAATGACGTAATTGTCCCCGGTGCGGTTTTTTGTTCTGATCAACCAGTCAAATTTTAGTCAATTCCGACCCAGTTGCGAAAAATGACGAAATTGCCCCTAGAGCGATTTTTATTTCCTATCAACCTGCCAAATTTCATCCCATATTGACACAGTCGCGAAAAATGACAAATTGCCCCCTGCGCGATTTTTATTTCCGATCAACCGGCCAAATTTTAGCTCATTCCGGCACAGTCGCGAAAAAAACGTAATTGCCCCCGGCGCGGTTTTTGGTTCTGATCAACCAGTCAAATTATACCCAATTCCGACCAAGTCGGGAAAAATGACGAAATTGCCCCCGGCGCGATTTTTGTTTCCGATCAACCTGTCAAATTTCAGCCCATATTGACACAGTCGCGAAATATGACGAAATTGCCCCGACGCGATTTTTGTTTCCGATCAACCAGTCAAAATTTAGCCAATTTCGACACATTCGCGAAAAATGACGAAATTGCCCCTAGCGCGGTTTTTGTTTCCGATCAACCAGTCAAATTTTAGCAAATTCCGACA
>NW_019265387.1:10139-10283 GCF_002742605.1 Olea europaea var. sylvestris
AAAATTACACACGGCGCGGTTTTTGTTCCCGATCAACCTATCAAATTTGAGCCCATTCCGGCACAGTCGAGAAAAATGACGAAATTACCGCCGACGCGATTTTTATTTTCGATCAAACTGTCAAATTTCAGCCAATTTCGACGT
>NW_019265388.1:0-10280 GCF_002742605.1 Olea europaea var. sylvestris
TCGTACGCCGACTATCCAAGCCTTCCAAACATAAAATTGCTCATTCTTTCAAAAAAATGGCCGAAATCCGTCATACGTCACGACGAAGTTTTGAGTTCAATACAAAAGGTTCGCTACATTTCCAATAAGTACTTTTGGGCCCAAAACGGACACCGTGTGCAAAAGGTACGCTCAATTCTTCGTACGCCGTCTATCCAAGCCTTCCAAACATAAAACTTCTCACTCTTACCAAAAAATGGCCAAAATCCCTCATACATCACGACGAAGTAGTGAGTTCAATCCAAAAGGGTCGCTAAATTTCCAAAAAGTAATATTGGGCCCGAAACGGACACCTCTTGCAAAAGTTACGCTCAATTCTTCGTACGCCGACTATACGAGCGTTCCAAATATAGAAGTGCTCGTTCTTTCGAAAAATGGCTGAAATCCCTCATACGTCACAACGATGTAGTGAGTTCAATCCAAAACGGTCGCTACATTTCCAATAAGTACTTATGGGCCCAAAACGGACACCGTGTGCAAAAGGTACGCTCAATTCTTCGTACGCCGTCTATCCAAGCCTTTCGAGTATAAAAGTGCTAATTCTTTCAGAAAATGGCCGAAATCCATCATACGTCACGACGAAGTGGTGAGTTCAATCCAAAAGGGTCGCTACATTTCCAAAAAGTACTTATGGGCCCAAAACGGACACCGTGTGCAAAAGTTACGCTCAATTCTTCGTATGCCGAATATCCAAGCCCTCCAAACATAAAACTGCTCACTCTTACCAAAAAATGGCCAAAATCCCTCATACGTCACGACGAAGTAGTGAGTTCAATCCAAAAGGGTCGCTACATTTCCAAAAAGTACTTATGGGCCCGAAACGGACACCTCTTGCAAAAGTTACGCTCAATTCTTCGTACGACGACTATCCGAGCGTTCCAAATATAGAAGTGCTCGTTCTTTCGAAAAATGGATGAAATCCCTCATACGTCACGAGGATGTAGTGAGTTCAATCCAAAACGGTCGCTACATTTCCAAAAAGTACTTATGGGCCCAAGACAGACACCCTGCGCAAAAGTTGCGCTCAATTCTTCATACGCCGACTATCCAAGCCTTCCAAACATAAAATTGCTCATTCTTTCAAAAAATGGCCGAAATCCGTCATACGTCACGATGAAGTTTTGAGTTCAATCCAAAAGGGTCGGTACATTTCCAATAAGTACTTATGGGCCCAAAACGGACACCGTGTGCAAAAGGTACGCTCAATTCTTCGTACGCCATCTATCCAAGCCTTCCGAGTATAAAAGTGCTAATTCCTTCAGAAAATGGCCGAAATCCGTCATACGTCACGACGAAGTGGTGAGTTCAATCCAAAAGGGTCGCTACATTTCCAAAAAGTACTTATGGGCCCGAAACGGACACCTCTTGCAAAAGTTACGCTCAATTCTTCGTACGCCGACTATCCGAGCGTTCCAAATATAGAAGTGCTCGTTCTTTCGAAAAATGGCTGAAATCCCTCATACGTCACGACGATGTAGTGAGTTCAATCCAAAACGGTCGCTACATTTCCAAAAAGTACTTATGGGCCCGAAACGGACACCTCTTGCAAAAGTTACGCTCAATTCTTCGTACGCCGACTATCCGAGCGTTCCAAATATAGAAGTGCTCGTTCTTTCGAAAAATGGCTGAAATCCCTCATACGTCACGACGATGTAGTGAGTTCAATCCAAAACGGTCGCTACATTTCCAAAAAGTACTTATGGGCCCGAAACGGACACCTCTTGCAAAAGTTACGCTCAATTCTTCGTACGCCGACTATCCGAGCGTTCCAAATATAGAAGTGCTCGTTCTTTCGAAAAATGGCTGAAATCCCTCATACGTCACGACGATGTAGTGAGTTCAATCCAAAACGGTCGCTACATTTCCAAAAAGTACTTATGGGCCCGAAACGGACACCTCTTGCAAAAGTTACGCTCAATTCTTCGTACGCCGACTATCCGAGCGTTCCAAATATAGAAGTGCTCGTTCTTTCGAAAAATGGCTGAAATCCCTCATACGTCACGACGATGTAGTGAGTTCAATCCAAAACGGTCGCTACATTTCCAAAAAGTACTTATGGGCCCGAAACGGACACCTCTTGCAAAAGTTACGCTCAATTCTTCGTACGCCGACTATCCGAGCGTTCCAAATATAGAAGTGCTCGTTCTTTCGAAAAATGGCTGAAATCCCTCATACGTCACGACGATGTAGTGAGTTCAATCCAAAACGGTCGCTACATTTCCAAAAAGTACTTATGGGCCCGAAACGGACACCTCTTGCAAAAGTTACGCTCAATTCTTCGTACGCCGACTATCCGAGCGTTCCAAATATAGAAGTGCTCGTTCTTTCGAAAAATGGCTGAAATCCCTCATACGTCACGACGATGTAGTGAGTTCAATCCAAAACGGTCGCTACATTTCCAAAAAGTACTTATGGGCCCGAAACGGACACCTCTTGCAAAAGTTACGCTCAATTCTTCGTACGCCGACTATCCGAGCGTTCCAAATATAGAAGTGCTCGTTCTTTCGAAAAATGGCTGAAATCCCTCATACGTCACGACGATGTAGTGAGTTCAATCCAAAACGGTCGCTACATTTCCAAAAAGTACTTATGGGCCCGAAACGGACACCTCTTGCAAAAGTTACGCTCAATTCTTCGTACGCCGACTATCCGAGCGTTCCAAATATAGAAGTGCTCGTTCTTTCGAAAAATGGCTGAAATCCCTCATACGTCACGACGATGTAGTGAGTTCAATCCAAAACGGTCGCTACATTTCCAAAAAGTACTTATGGGCCCGAAACGGACACCTCTTGCAAAAGTTACGCTCAATTCTTCGTACGCCGACTATCCGAGCATTCCAAATATAGAAGTGCTCGTTCTTTCAAAAAATGGCTGAAATCCCTCATACGTCACGACGATGTAGTGATTTCAATCCAAAACGATCGCTACATTTCTAAAGAGTACTTATGGGCCCAAGACAGACACCCTGCGCAAAAGTTGCGCTCAATTCTTCGTACGTCGACTATCCAAGCCTTCCAAACATAAAACTGCTCACTCTTTTCAAAAAATGGCCGAAATCCCTCATACGTCACGATGAAGTAGTGAGTTCAATCCAAAAGGGTCGCTATATTTCCAAAAAGTACTTATGGGCCCAAAACGGACACCGTGTGCAAAAGTTACGCTCAATTCTTCGTACGCCGACTATCCAAGCCTTCCAAACATAAAACTGCTCACTCTTACCAAAAAATGGCCAAAATCCCTCATACGTCACGACGAAGTAGTGAGTTCAATCCAAAAGGGTCGCTACATTTCCAAAAAGTACTTATGGGCCCGAAACGGACACCTCTTGCAAAAGTTACGCTCAATTCTTCGTACGCCGACTATCCGTGCGTTCCAATTATAGAAGTGCTCGTTCTTTCGAAAAATGGCTGAAATCCCTCATACGGCATGATGATGTAGTGAGTTCAATCCAAAACGGTCGCTACATTTCCAAAAAGTACTTATGGGCCCAAGACAGACACCCTGCGCAAAAGTTGCGCTCAATTCTTCGTACGCCGACTATCCAAGCCTTCCAAACATAAAATTGCTCATTCTTTCAAAAAAATGGCCGAAATCCGTCATACGTCACGAGGAAGTTTTGAGTTCAATACAAAAGGTTCGCTACATTTCCAATAAGTACTTTTGGGCCCAAAACGGACACCGTGCGCAAAAGGTACGCTCAATTATTCGTACGCCGTCTATCCAAGCCTTCCAAACATAAAACTGCTCACTCTTACCAAAAAATGGCCAAAATCCCTCATACATCACAACGAAGTAGTGAGTTCCATCCAAAAGGGTCGCTACATTTCCAAAAAGTACATATGGGCCCGAAACGGACACCTCTTGCAAAAGTTACGCTCAATTCTTCGTACGCCGACTATCCGAGCGTTCCAAATATTGAAGTGCTCGTTCTTTCGAAAAATGGCTGAAATTCCTCATACGTCACGACGATGTAGTGAGTTCAATCCAAAACGGTCGCTACATTTCCAAAAAGTACTTATGGGCCCAAGACAGACACCCTGCGCAAAAGTTGCGCTCAATTCTTCGTACGCCGACTATCCAAGCCTTCCAAACATAAAATTGCTCATTCTTTCAAAAAATGGCCAAAATCCATCACACGTCACGACGAAGTGGTGAGTTCAATCCAAAAGGGTCGCTACATTTCCAAAAAGTACTAACGGGCCCAAAATGGACACCGTGTGCAAAAGTTACGCTCAATTCTTCGTATGCCGAATATCCAAGCCCTCCAAACATAAAACTGCTCACTCTTACCAAAAAATGGCCAAAATCCCTCATACGTCACGTCGAAGTAGAGAGTTCAATCCAAAAGGGTCGCTACATTTCCAAAAAGTACTTATGGGCCCGAAATGGACACCTCTTGCAAAAGTTATGCTCAATTCTTCGTACGCCGACTATCCGAGCGTTCCAAATATAGAAGTGCTCGTTCTTTCAAAAAATGGCTGAAATCCCTCAAACGTCACGACGATGTAGTGAGTTCAATCCAAAACGGTCGCTACATTTCCAAAAAGTACTTATGGGCCCAAGACAGACACCCTGCGCAAAAGTTGCGCTCAATTCTTCGTACGCCGACTATCCAAGCCTTCCAAACATAAAATTGCTCATTCTTTCAAAAAATGGCCAAAATCCATCATACGTCACGACGAAGTTTTGAGTTCCATACAAAAGGTTCGCCACATTTCCAATAAGTACTTATGGGCCCAAGACGGACACCGTGTGCAAAAGGTACGCTCAATTCTTCGTACGCCGTCTATCCAAGCCTTCCGAGTATAAAAGTGCTAATTCTTTCAGAAAATGGCCGAAATCCATCATACGTCACGACGAAGTGGTGAGTTCAATCCAAAACGGTCGCTACATTTCCAAAAAGTACTTATGGGCCCGAAACGGACACCTCTTGCAAAAGTTACGCTCAATTCTTCGTACGCCGACTATCCGAGCGTTCCAACTGTAGAAGTGCTCGTTCTTTCGAAAAATGGCCGAAATCCCTCATACGTCACGACGAAGTAGTGAGTTCAATCCAAAAGGGTCGCTACATTTCCAAAAAGTACTTATGGGCCCGAAACGGACACCTCTTGCAAAAGTTACGCTCAATTCTTCGTACGCCGACTATCCGAGCGTTCCAACTGTAGAAGTGCTCGTTCTTTCGAAAAATGGCCGAAATCCCTCATACGTCACGACGAAGTAGTGAGTTCAATCCAAAAGGGTCGCTACATTTCCAAAAAGTACTTATGGGCCCAAGACAGACACCCTGCGCAAAAGTTGCGCTCAATTCTTCGTACGCCGACTATCCAAGCCTTCCAAACATAAAACTGCTCACTCTTTCCAATAAAGGTCGAAATCCCTCATACGTCACGATGAAGTATTGAGTTCAATCCAAAAGGGTCGCTACATTTCCAAAAAGTACTTATGGGCCCAAAACGAACACCGTGTGCAAAAGTTACGCTCAATTCTTCGTACGCCGACTATCCAAGCCTTCCAAACATAAAACTGCTCACTCTTTCCAAAAAATGGCCAAAATCCCTCATACGTCACGACAAAGTTGTGAGTTCAATCCAAAAGGGTCGCTACATTTCCAAAAAGTACTTACGGGCCCGAAACGGACACCTCTTGCGAAAGTTACGCTCAATTCGTCGTACGCCGACTATCCGAGCGTTCCAAGTATAGAAGTGCTCGTTCTTTCGAAAAGTGGCCGAAATCCCTCATATGTCACGATGAAGTTGTGAGTTCAATCCAAAGGGGTCGCTACATTTCCAAAAAGTACTTATGGGCCCAAAACGGACGCCGTGTGCAAAAGTTACGCTCAATTCTTCGTGCGCCGACTATCCAAGCCTTCAAACATAAAATTACTCTTTCTTTCAAAAAATGGCCAAAATCCGTCATACGTCACGGCGAAGTTTTGAGTTCAATCCAAAAGGGTCGCTACATTTCCAAAAAGTACTTATGGGCCCAAAACGAAAACTGTGTGCAAAAGGTACGCTCAATTCTTCGTACGCCGTCTATCCAAACATTCCGAGTATAAAAGTGCTAATTCTTTCAGAAAATGGCCGAAATCCTACGCTCAATTCTTCGTACGCCGACTATCCAAGCCTTCCAAACATAAAATTGCTCATTCTTTCAAAAAATGGCCGAAATCCCTTATAGGTCAGGACGAAGTTGTGAGTTCAATCCAAAACGGTCGCTACATTTCCAAAAAGTACTTATGGGCCCAAAATGGACACCGTGTGCAAAAGTTACGCTCAATTCTTCGTGCGCCGACTGTCCAAGCCTTCAAAGATAAAATTGTTCTTTCTTTCCAAAAATGGCCGAAATCCATCATACGTCACGATGAAGTTTTGAGTTCAATCCAAAAGGGTTGCTACATTTCCAAAAAGTACTTATGGGCCCAAAACGGACACCGTGTGCAAAAGGTACGCTCAATTCTTCGTACGCCGACTATCCAAGCCTTCCAAACATAAAACTGCTCACTCTTTCCAAAAAATGGCCAAAATCCCTCATACGTCACGACAAAGTTGTGAGTTCAATCCAAAAGGGTCGCTACATTTCCAAAAAGTACTTACGTGCCCGAAACGGACACCTCTTGCAAAAGTTACGCTCAATTCGTCGTACACCGACTATCCGAGCGTTCCAAGTATAGAAGTGCTCGTTCTTTCGAAAAATGGTCGAAATCCCTCATATGTCACGACGAAGTTGTGAGTTCAATCCAAAGGGGTCGCTACATTTTCAAAAAGTACTTATGGGCCCAAAACGGACACCGTGTGTAAAAGTTACGCTCAATTCTTCGTACGCCGTCTATCCAAGCCTTCCAAACATAAAATTCCTCATTCTTTCAAAAAATGGCCGAACACCCTTATAGGTCACGACGAAGTTGTGAGTTCAATCCAAAACGGTCGCTACATTTCCAAAAAGTACTTATGGGCCCAAAACGGACACCGTGTACAAAAGTTACGCTCAATTCTTCGTGTGCCGACTATCCAAGCCTTAAAACATAAAATTGCTCTTTCTTTCAAAAAATGGCCAAAATCCGTCATACGTCACGATGAAGTTCTGAGTTCAATCCAAAAGGGTCGCTACATTTCCAAAAAGGACTTATTGGCCCGAAACGGACACCTCTTGCAAAAGTTACGCTCAATTCTTCGTACGCCGACTATCCGAGCGTTCCAAATATAGAAGTGCTCGTTCTTTCAAAAAATGGCTGAAATCCCTCATACGTCACGACGAAGTAGTGAGTTCAATCCAAAACGGTCGCTACATTTCCAAAAAGTACTTATGGGCCGAAAACGGACACCGTGTGCAAAAGTTACGCTCAATTCTTCGTACGCCGACTATCCGAGCGTTCCAAATATAGAAGTGCTCGTTCTTTCAAAAAATGGCTGAAATCCCTCATACGTCACGACGAAGTAGTGAGTTCAATCCAAAACGGTCGCTACATTTCCAAAAAGTACTTATGGGCCGAAAACGGACACCGTGTGCAAAAGTTACGCTCAATTCTTCGTACGCCGACTATCCGAGCGTTCCAAATATAGAAGTGCTCGTTCTTTCAAAAAATGGCTGAAATCCCTCATACGTCACGACGAAGTAGTGAGTTCAATCCAAAACGGTCGCTACATTTCCAAAAAGTACTTATGGGCCGAAAACGGACACCGTGTGCAAAAGTTACGCTCAATTCTTCGTACGCCGACTATCCGAGCGTTCCAAATATAGAAGTGCTCGTTCTTTCAAAAAATGGCCGAAATCCGTCATACGTCACGACGAAGTTTTGAGTTCAATCCAAAAGGGTCGCTACATTTCCAAAAAGTACTTATGGGCCCAAAACGAAAACTGTGTGCAAAAGGTACGCTCAATTCTTTGTACGCCGTCAATCCAAACATTCCGAGTATAAAAGTGCTAATTCTTTCAGAAAATGGCCGAAATCCGTCATACGTCACGACGAAGTGGTGGGTTCAATCCATAGGCGTCGCTACATTTCCAAAAAGTACTTATGGGCCCAAAACGGACACCGTGTGCAAAAGTTACGCTCAATTCTTCGTACGCCGACTTTCCAAGCCTTCCAAACATAAAATTGCTCATTCTTTCAAAAAATGGCCGAAATCCCTTATAGGTCACGACGAAGTTGTGAGTTCAATCCAAAACGGTCGCTACATTTCCAAAAAGTACTTATGGGCCCAAAACGGACACCGTGTGCAAAAGTTACGCTCAATTCTTCGTGCGCCGACTGTCCAAGCCTTCAAAGATAAAATTGTTCGTTCTTTCAAAAAATTGCCGAAATGCCTCATACGTCACGACGAAGTTGTGAGTTCAATCCAAAAGGGTCGCTACATTTCAAAAAAGTACTTATGGGCCCAAAACGGACACCGTGTGCAAAAGGTACGCTCAATTCTTCGTACGTCGACTATCCAAGCCTTCCAAACATAAAAGTGCTCGTTCTTTCAAAAAATTGCCGAAATGCCTCATACGTCACGACGAAGTTGTGAGTTCAATCCAAAAGGGTCGCTACATTTCAAAAAAGTACTTATGGGCCCAAAACGGACACCGTGTGCAAAAGGTACGCTCAATTCTTCGTACGTCGACTATCCAAGCCTTCCAAACATAAAACTGCTCACTCTTTCCAAAAAATGGCCAAAATCCCTCATACGTCACGACAAAGTTGTGAGTTCAATCCAAAAGGGTCGCTACATTTCCAAAAAGTACTTACGTGCCCGAAACGGACACCTCTTGCAAAAGTTACGCTCAATTCGTCGTACGCCGACTATCCGAGCGATCCAAGTATAGAAGTGCTCGTTCTTTCGAAAAATGGCCGAAATCCCTCATATGTCACGACGAAGTTGTGAGTTCAATCCAAAGGGGTTGCTACATTTCCAAAAAGTACTTATGGGCCCAAAACGGACACCGTGTGCAAAAGTTACGCTCAATTCTTCGTACGATGTCTATCCAAGCCTTCCAAACATAAAATTGCTCATTCTTTCAAAAAATGGCCGAACACCCTTATAGGTCACGACGAAGTTGTGAGTTCAATCCAAAACGGTCGCTACATTTCCAAAAAGTACTTATGGGCCCAAAACGGACACCGTGTACAAAAGTTACGCTCAATTCTTCGTGTGCCGACTATCCAAGCCTTCAAACATAAAATTGCTCTTTCTTTCAAAAAACGACTAAAATCCGTCATACGTCACGACGAAGTTTTGAGTTCAATCCAAAAGGGTCGCTACATTTCCAATAAGTACTTATGGGCCCAAAACGGAAACCGTGTGCAAAAGGTACACTCAATTCTTCGTACGCCGTCTATCCAAGCATTCCGAGTATAAAAGTGCTAATTCTTTTAGAAAATGGCTGAAATCCGTCATACGTCACGACGAAGTGGTGGGTTCAATCCATAAGGGTCGCTACATTTCCAAAAAGTACTTATGTGCCCAAAACGGACACCGTGTGCAAAAGTTACGCTCAATTCTTCGTACGCCGACTATCCAAGCCTTCCAAACGTAAAATTGCTCATTCTTTCAAAAAATGGCCGAAATCCCTTATAGGTCACGATGAAGTTGTGAGTTCAATCCAAAACGGTCGCTACATTTCCAAAAAGTACTTATGGGCCCAAAACGGACACCGTGTGCAAAAGTTACGCTCAATTCGTCGTGCGCCGACTGTCCAAGCCTTCAAAGATAAAATTGCTCTTTCTTTCAAAAAATGGCCGAAATCCGTCATACGTCACGATGAAGTTTTGAGTTCAATCCAAAAGGGTCGCTACATTTCCAAAAAGTACTTATGGGCCCAAAACGGACACCGTGTGCAAAAGGTACGCTCAATTCTTCGTACGCCGACTATCCAAGCCTTCCGAGTATAAAAGTGCTAATTCTTTCAGAAAATGGGTGAAATTCGTCATACGTCACGACGAAGTGGTGAGTTCAATCCAAAAGGGTCGCTACATTTCCAAAAAGTACTTATGGGCCCAAAACGGACACCGTGTGCAAAAGTTACGCTCAATTCTTCGCACGCCGATTATCCAAGCCTTCCAAACATAAAATTGCTCATTCTTTCAAAAAATGGCCGAAATCCCTTATAGGTCGCAACGAATTTGTGAGTTCAATCCAAACGGGTCGCTACATTTCCAAAAAGTACTTATGGACCCAGAACGGACACCGTTTGCAAAAGTTACGCTCAATTCTTCGTACGCCGACTATCCAAGCCTTCCAAACATAAAATTGCTCATTCTT
>NW_019265389.1:0-10275 GCF_002742605.1 Olea europaea var. sylvestris
GTCGCCCACTTGAAATTCTAAATCCTTTCTTCTACTGTCAGCATAACTTTTCTGACGGTCTTGTGCTGCCTTTATTCTTGTTCCAATTTTATCAACTGCCTCAACTATTCGTTCAATGATTTTAGGACCCAAAATTATGCTTTCCCCGACCTCGTCCCAATGGATAGGGGATCTGCACTTTCTACCATAAAGGGCTTCATATGGGGCCATACCTATAGTGGCTTGAAAACTATTGTTGTAAGCAAACTCTACTAAAGGTAGGTGTATTTCCCAACTCCCTCCAAGATCCAGAATACATGCTCTCAACATATCTTCTAGAGTTTGAATGGTTCTTTCTCATTGTCCATCCGTCTGAGGATGATAAGCAGTGCTAAATTTCAGTTTCGTCCCCATGGCTGTCTGCAAGCTTTTCCAAAATTTTGATGTGAACCTCGGGTCTCTATCTAAAATAATGGTGACTGGAATTCCATGCAATCTGACTATCTCTTTGATGTATAACTGTGCGAGCTGTTCCATATTGAAGTTTACTTTGATGGGTAGAAAATGAGCTGACTTTGTTAGATGATCCACCACTACCCAGTTAGCATTGTGACTTTTTGCTGACCTCGGGAGGCCTACCACAAAGTCCATCGTTATGTGTTCCCACTTCCATTCTGGAATATCCAACAGTTTCAGTAGCCCTGATGGCCTTTGATGTTCTGCCTTGACCTGTTGACAGATAATACATTTTTCAACGAATAGACCAATACCTCTCTTCATGTTTCTCTACCAAAATGTATCTTGGAGATCTCGATACATTTTCGTACCACCTGGATGTGCCGAATACGGAGTAGAGTGAGCCTCCTCCAATATCTCATTTCTTATACTTTCATCTTTAGGTACACACAACCTTCCTTTAAAAGTCAATACTTTATCTGCAGATACCTCAAATCCTATACACTTGTTTGTACCAATCTCAGCTTTAATCTTCTGTAAAAACGGATCCTTTTCCTGTGCTTCTTTAATTCGATCCCGAAGAGTGGGTTGAATCATAAATGCTCTTATTCGTCTTGTAGTCTGAGTTGGCGGTGTGATAACTTCCAATCTTAGTTTCTCAAAGTCCCTTATCAAGTGTTCTTGCACCGTAGGTAAAACTGCTAACTGCGCTCCCGTCTTTCTGCTTAAGGCATCTGCAACTACATTAGCCTTACCCAGATGGTAATGAATTATGCAGCCATAATCTTTCACTAACTCTAACCATCTCCTCTGCCTCATATTCAGTTCCTTATGTGTGAAAAAATATTTGAGACTCTTGTGGTCTGTATAAATTTCACACTTCCCACCATAGAGATAATGACGCCATATCTTTAAGGCGTGAACTACTGCTGCAAGCTCCAAGTCGTGTGTTGGGTAGTTTTGTTCATACTGCTTCAACTATCTCGAGGTGTAAGCAACTACTTTTCCATGTTGCATCAGTACACAGCCTAAACCTTGGTTGGAGGCATCGCTGTAAATCACAAATCCATCAGAGCCATCTGGTATCGTCAATACAGGAGCTGAAACTAGTCTCTGCTTAAGTTCTTGAAAACATTTCTCACATTTTTCTATCCAGTGAAACTTCACCCCCTTTCTTGTCAGCTGGGTCATCGGCCCTGCTATCTTTGAGAAGCCTTCAATGAATCTTCTATAATAACCAGCCAATCCCAAGAAACTGCGAACTTCACCCACACTGCTTGGCCTTGGCCAATTTGTTACTGCTTCTATTTTTGTAGGATCTACTTCGATTCCTTGGGCGGTGACCACATGACCAAGGAAACCTACACGATCAAGCCAAAATTCGCACTTCTTGAGTTTGGCATATAATTTCTCATTCCTCAAGGTTTCAAGTACTACTCGGAGTTGTTCCTCATGCTGTTTCTTATCTTTGGAGTACACGAGTATGTCGTCAATAAATACTATGACGAATTGGTCTAAGTATTGATGAAACACTCTGTTCATGAGATCCATAAATACAGCTGGAGCATTGGTCAAACCAAAAGGCATGACAGTGAATTCAGAGTGTCCATAACGAGTCCTAAAAGCAGTTTTTGGTATATCACTTGCCCTAATTTTCAGCTGATGGTACCCTGACCTCAAGTCAATCTTTGAAAACACTGTAGCACCTCTTAACTGGTCGAACAAATCTTCTATTCTTGGTAGCGGGTACTTATTTTTTATGGTCAAATGGTTTAATTCCCGGTAGTCAATGCACATCCTCATACTTCCATTCTTCTTCTTCACAAAAAGTATAGGAGCTCCGCAAGGAGATACACTTGGTCGAATGAAACCTTTCTCCAACAACTCCTCTAATTGTAAGTTCAATTCCTGAAGTTCTTTCGGTGCCATTCGGTACGGGGCCTTGGATACTGGTGCTGCTCTAGGAACCAAATCAATTGTAAATTTCGCTTGCCTATCTTGTGGAATGCCTGGTAAATCTTCTGGAAATATGTCTGCAAAATCTTGCACAATGTTAATATCATTAACAGTCGTTTCTGGATGTTGGGGACTGGTGATATTAACTAGAAATCCTTGACATGACTCCTTTTTCAACATCTTTTCCACTTGAATAGTTGATACAAGACGAGGCAAAGACTTGAACTTTGCTCCAAAGAAACGAAATTCTTCTTCTCCCGGTCTGTGAAACAATACTTCTTTCTCGTGACATCGAATGGTCGCATGATTAAGTCCCAACCAATCCATGCCCAAAATAACATCAAAATCTTTCATCTCCAAAAGGTATAAGTCTGCTTGTAATATTTTCCCATCAATCTCTAACTTCATAGCCTTAGTCATCCGATTTGTACAAAGAGTTCTTCCTGAAGGGATGCTAACCTCTAATTCATAATTTGTTTTCACACATGCAAGGTTTGATCTAGCGACGAAGGATGTAGAGATAAAAGAATTGGTAGCCCCAGAATCAAAAAGTATGTAAGTGGGTACATCAGATAATAACAGAATACCTGTTTGTAATTATAGTGTTAGACTAGCAATTAAGGGACAGAGATAAAATAATGTATGGTCATAGGTAAAAGGAACATAAGCACGTATGTTGAAAATATTAATAGTAAGATACCTGCAATCACATTCGGATCCTGCTCCGCCTCATCCTGATTCAGTGCAAAAACTCGAGCCTTTGCTTTCTTATTCTTGTCTTGATCATCATCTTTCTTCTTTGGAGGCTCTGTACAGTTGAGGGCAATGTGTCCGGGCTTACCACACCGAAAACACATGTTCTTCCCAAGTAAACATTCACCTCTGTGGAGTTTATTACACTATGGTAGCTGCACAAATCAAATGACCACGACAGGGAGCTTTCATGGACTTGAAGTTTGTTGACACATCTAAAGTCAAAATTGGAAATGGAGACCACATAACAGTGAAAAGGACGAGGTACTATTACAATACCAAACTATTCACTGATGTACTTTATGATCTAGAAATTTATCAAAGTCTGTAAGTGTTGGTTAACTAGTTGAGAGAGGCTTCAAAGTGAAGGGAACAGCTTCGCTCTTAATCCACTCGAGGAGGAGCAAGCGGTTTTTCTAATCAAAGAAAATGTCACAAAGGTTTGACAAAAGAGATTCGTGCATTATCACCGTCAAGTTTTGTTGCAAATGAAAGTAAAACAAATTGTAAGTGATCTATCCTAGTTTGATGATCACTTACCAAACTGCAAGGGATGTAAGAAGCTACAATTGATACATACAAACATTGTAGGCCCACAAAGAATGATTTCTTTGAAAGGTAGTCTCTATTATGCAGTATTCATTGATGATTTCTGGTATGTGCTGGATTTTCTTTTTGAAGCACAAGTAAGAGGTAGCTCAGGTCTTCTGGAACTTTAAAGCCAAAGTTGAGATCGAGAGTGGCTATAGAATTAAAACACTTAGATTAGACAATGGCAAGGAGTATACCTCTAAATTATTGAACTGATTTTGCGAGAAGGGAGGCATCCAACATCAATTAACCGTTCCAAACACCCCGTAACAAAATGGAGTAATTCAGAGAAGGAACATATTCATATTGGAGATAACATGATGTATGCTACATGAGAAGAACCTACCAAAGTGGTTCTCGGTTGAAGCAGCAAACACCTTTTTTTTTTTTTTTATAGCAAAATAGGCTACTCAAAAAAGTTTGAAGAGTCAAACACCATTTGTGGCTTGGTATGGAAGTAAACTATCTTTGAACTTCCTTATATTTAATGCAAAAAAATTGACTTTGAGGGGATGAGAACAACTATCCATGTTTGGTTGTAATGAAGAGCTTGAAGCTCTTCTTTCATGTCATTGACTCCAAGCTGAATTTTGAGGGTTGTTTTAATGGCTTTCGGTTCACTTTAAGGAGAATTGGTGTTGACTAATGCTAATACAAAATCAACTTAGGATTTGTAAGATGTTTTTGTCAAGTTATCATTGGATGATTTTTTTTTTCAGAATGAGAAATATTTGATCATGTAGTAGGAGCGAATGTAGAGGTTGGCACTGAGGATGGAAAGTGAGAAGAAAATTGAAGATCAATGAACAATTGACAAACAATATTTATATGATTTTCACTAATAGAAGTGTAAGTGTTATGCCCTAGATCCAATTGATTTAGGTTGTAAACGCTTTTAATATATTTAATGCATTTGATTTTGGCGAGATCTATTATTTATTTAAATTAATTTTATGATAAATAATATTAAATAATAGAATCCGAAGATCCAATTTTTAGGTAATCTATTAATCACAAGGAGTTGTGATTGTGAGATACAAATTACATATAATTGGATCTTAAATAAATCATGGTCGTAAGTAGTAACGAGATATGGATATCGTTAATGCAGTTAGACCATCACGTATGGCATTTCTTACTTGTGAAGTAAGTAGCTGATCTCACGAGCTAAAATGTGGTGACACTTAAATGAACACGTGGATGTTTTGTTATAGAACAAAACATTGGAGACCCGCTAAGAGATTCCACATGGATAACTATCTGAGTGTCAATGGCTAATCTCTAACGTTCGGTAGTGGAATTGGTCCTTTGACTTGAGGTCGTCGTGGTACCTTATATGAGGACAGTCATACTTTAGCGGTGTTAGATGTTGCTCTGAAAGGGGCCGCTAATACGACATCTTTCGGGTACGTCAAGAATCATAGGAAGGTTGTGATTGATCAATAAAGGATTCGTCACTCTTAGATAGTACGAGATTATGATTTGTGTTTCATTCAATTAAGTCGATGATGAAATCCTTGGCCAAGGTGTACTCATAAGTCGAAAAGGAGTTTTCGATTTATATTGACTTAGTAGTGGAGTGAAAGATATGATCAATGATCGAGATTGACACAATTCCATATCTCGTAATTGATCAGATCGTATTGACGAAGGGATAATAGTTTCACGGTAAACGAACAAATTTGGTTTTGTCATACCACGTGACATTTCCCGTCACATGTATTGCCCTGACACATTGCTAGATGTCAATCAGGGACGGCGAGTATGAATTGACGATAAATTAAAAGGGTGTACTAATTTATCAATTTTGATTAGATCAAAATAATATTTCACACGACGTTAGGCATCGTGGTCAGGAACCTAATGGGTTGCACACAAAAGAGAATTGGAAGATTGCAAATTGCCAATTGGTTAATTTAACAATCGTTGGATAAATTAATTAATTGAATTTGTTATTTATATTCCCGAATTAATTAATTGGATTAATTAATTCACAGACCGGGTTTAATTAATTGGATTAATTAAATATTGGACCGGACTGGCCCGGGTCCGTTTGGGTATATATATATACATAGCTAGGGTTTGAGGTCCATAAGTTTTTCATTATTCTCGCGCTGCTGGTTATTTCAGTTGGGCGACGCCGGGAAAGAAATTAAAAAAAAAAATTTAGCTTTAGGGTTTTGGTGGAGACGGGGGCCTCTGTTGCAAATAATGTAATTAGGCGCCCCAGGTTGCAATTGCAAAAAAGGGGTTAATTTGCAATTTTAAAATCAGGGACCTATTCTGTAAATTTTGATTTTGGAAGGGTCTACTGTTAATTTCCAATTTGGGTAAATTTTGTAAAATTTCAAAAAGGTTTTGATTTTGAATTTTGAATTGTTTTAAAAAATGAGTTTTAAATTGGGTTTGACCCATACTCTAATTTTGACCTAGAATTAAAAATTTATTTAAAATTTTGATGACTTTTATATTTTTGTTAAAATTAGATTTTAACTTAAATATTTAGTTTGACTCTTAATTGAATTTTATTTTTGGGAATTTTGTCATAAGTTAAAATATTAATTCAATTTTATTAGAGTTGGACTCTAATATCAAATTAATTAAAATTTGTTTTGAATTAGCACCACTTCCCTATGCAAATTAATACTTAGAGTATGACTCTAATTTAATAATTAATTAAAATTCAATTTTGATTAAATTACTTCGCCCAATAGTTATGGATTTAGAGTTGGACTCTAATTCGGGATTTAGTTGAAATTAGATTTTAATTAAATTGGCCCGTCAATTAAATTAATTAATAAATATGATTAATTAATTGTTTAAATATCTCGATCCCAAAATTTTGAGGTCCATTTTGTATGTACACCTCCTCTTGCAAGTTTCCATTAAGAAAAAGGTCGATGTTGATGGAAATGTCCACACATACAAAGCAAAGCTAGTAGCGAAGGGTTACACACAAAGACAAGGTATTGACTTTGATGAAACTTTTTTGCATGTAGCCATGCTGAAGTCCATTCGGATTTTGTTTGCAATAGCTGCATACCATGATTATGAGATATGACAAATGGATGTCAAAACTGCTTCCTTAATGGAAACTTGCAAGAGGAGGTGTACATGACACAGCCTAAAGGTTTTGAATCCAAAGGAGCCAACAAAGTATGCAAGCTAAATTGATCCATTTATGGATTAAAGCAAGCCTCTAGGAGCTGGAATCTTCGTTTTGATGAAACAATTAAAAGGTTTGATTTTATCAAAAATGAAGATGAACCATGTGTTTATAAGAAAACAAGTGGGAGCGCAATCGTATTCCTGATATTATATGCCGATGACATATTATTAATGGGAAATGACATCCCAATACTTCAATCGGTAAAATTATGGTTGTCAAAGAATTTCTCTATGAAAGATATGGGAGAAGCAGCGTATATCTTGGGAATCAAGATCTATAGAGATAGATATAAAAGATTACTAGGCTTATCTCAATCTTCGTACATAGATAAAATCTTGAGAAGATTTAATTGAAAGAGTCTAAAAGAGGATTATGTCCCATGTCACATGGGATTTACCTCTCAAGAGATATGTGTCCTAAAACACATGATGAAAGGAGTCACATGGACAAGATTCCTTATGCTTCGACGATAGGATCTATCATCTATGCGATGCTATGTACAAGACCAGATGTTTCGTATGCTCTAAGTGTTATGAGCAGGTTTCAAGCAAACCCTGGTCAGAAACGCTGGATAGCGATTAAGAACATTCTTAAGTACTTGAGAAGGACTAAAGATGTGTTCTTGATCTATGGAGGAAATGAACTGAAAATTCAGGGGTATACTGATGCTAGTTTTCAAACTGATAAAGATGATAGCAAGTCTCAGTCAGGATATATGTTTACTCTCAACAATGGAGCGGTTAGCTGGAAAAGTTCCAAACAGGAAACAACTGCTGATTCAACAATAGAAGCCGAGTACATAGCTGCTTCTGAAGCAGCAAAGGAAGCTGTGTGGATCAAGAAGTTCATTAATGAACTTGGAGTCGTTACAGGAGATCCTTTAAATTAACATCTTAATTTAGAGAATGAGTTTTATTCTCCGAATTTGAAGAGCCAAACTCAGTCTCTACAATTAAATATACTCAAATTATTTCAATTTTCAATGTAACAAATAATATAATAATCTAGAGAAAAGTTAGTTGAAGTAAAAGATAGAGAAAAATAATAAATATTTTTTTTGAATAGTAAAATTAAGTATTAAATATAAAGAGCTTGTTGAAGTATTTCAAATCTTTCACTCTTTGTATTTATAGATACTATCTGAATTATATGATATGCTATTTAAAAATAGAGAATCTCTTGGGAATGTTCTAATGACAATTAACATATGATGTATCAAATAAAAATTGTGGTGGTATTAATATAACAACCCTTTGGAGACAGAGAACTACAATATGTACTCAAAGCATTGGAATTAGGAAGGGTTTATTTGTAACTGTGCTTTCATATTGCCCTTTGAGTACAAAAACGAATTAAAAAATTTAGATTTTTCTGCACGTGATTCAAAAGTAGTAGTAGACTAGTTTTACCATCAAAGTCAATTTCAAGAGATGACAAAACTTATTCGTACTCCACTATTTGAACGCCACCCGTGTTGAGAGAAATATATTTCTTTGAAGCTGTAAAATTAAGTTGGCTAGATTCACCCTTTACTTTTCTAATGAGTTGAGCTCTTACCAAACAAATGATTACTATTTAACTTCCATGTTGAAATATTTAAACATTCGGTTACAACAGGCATTACCATACGAATTTCTTCTCATGTCGTAAACCATTTATGAATTAGAACATGGGTTCTCAAAAACTAAAGAATAATGCTCTATGCAATTGTTTAATAACAAATTGTCCTCGTGGCATAAATGTGGCGCTTAATAATTTGATGCATGAGGCAATGAAAAACTACCACATTGATACATTAAATCATTAACTGTCACATGTGTTTCTCGTAGGGTGACTAAAACAGTAAGCGATTACAAATAATATTATTAAGAAAATCACATCTTAACTACCGAGTGCAATTCATCAACATTAGCCAAATCTTTTTCTTTATCTTTTAAATTAGAGTCCACTAGCTACAGTCTGAAACGGCCTATTAAATTTTGATAATTTAACGAATACATTAATATAAAACAAAAATTTGGAAAATATTGTGTTGTTAAATTGGGAGTGAGTAATTCATTTGCTGTTTGATATGTATACAGTAAAATTGTTGTTTATTACAGTGCCAATTTCTATTTTGTTCATTCTCGTTTCAATTTGTGTGCTAACTAATAATCACACTTAGTCATTATGAACTCACATATATATGGTGAATTATAGTATAAAAGACTTGATAATATTAGTTTTGTTTATTATTTAAACGTGCACGGTGAAATTAAAACATTGTTTGTAAACACTCAAAAGTTGAAAGAGTTTTGTATTTTGATAGAATCTATTTACGAGGTATAACTTTGGTGATTTTCATAAGTCGTCCGAATTTTGAATTTGATGTACCAGAAGCACAGCTAACAATATTTATCCAGATTTTAAGTCTGTTATAGAAATTCACACGATGAGAGCGATTTGGAACTCCAACAATGCAAACAAACCACAATCCGTTGGTTGAATTTTTAGATAATTAGGTTTAAGATTATTTCCTATTTCTCTTGCCCTAGCTATTAATAATGACAATCGTGTAAAACCCTAAACCTAAATTATATATATATAGATCATAGAAAAAAATGTATTCTAATAGGCTCAAAGCCAATTCATTCTATTCAGTCACTAGGGTCCACAATAGATAAACCTGTCCAATGGTTGGACCTAGTACATTAATCCAACAATCTCCCACTGGATTATGTCCAATGTCATTTCCAAAATTTCAATTCTCAAATTTTGTGAGACCCATTAGGTGTCATTCACATAAGCAAACATCATGATATTCCTGATTTGATCAAAATAAGATAATACTTCCTTTAATCCATCTAGATTAATTCATTCATGTTGATGTCAAAAATTGATATCTAATGATGTGTCAAACTAATCTATGTGACAAAACCATCAGCCAGGTTACCATGGAAGTGTATTGCCTTATCAATATAACCCAATTGATTATGAGATATGGATAAGTGTAAACCCTGATTTAATTAATCATATTATTACTGATGACTTTTTTTTTTTTTTCAATATAAACGAGTTAAGCTTGAAATTCTTTCACATTATAACTCCAGTTAGGCCAAGGAATGTCTATCAATATAGGCAAATGAAAAATAGATTATAATGTCACTGTTTGCTGAATTTCTTATTGATCATACATTAATTTTCATAGTATTCTCAATACACCTACACGGTATGAAGTTATATTAGTGACCTTAGAATAGATAACATCCAACGCCACCAAAGCGTGGCTGTCCTCATATATGATTAATAAGATATCAAATTAAACAACCAAATCTACTACCAAACAATTATAGATTTTTCAGATACCGAGATGGATATTTATGTAAAATCAC
>NW_019265390.1:0-5855 GCF_002742605.1 Olea europaea var. sylvestris
GGCAATTTTGTTATTTGTTGCGACGGTGTCGAAATGGGTCAAAATTTGGCATGTTGATTGGAAACGGCCCGCGAAATTGGACTAGGGGCATAGACCCGGGATCATCGGGATTTTAACCAAATTCATTCGTTTGGACCTCCGAATAATTAATTTCCATATTAATTATGTCAGGTTGAAGAAGTGCTGGACAGAAAAATTAACAAAGAAAAACCGCACAAGGGGCAATTTTATCATTTGTGATGATGTCGGAATGGGCCTGAATTTGGCTGGTTGATTGGAAACGGCCCGCGAAATTGGACTCGGGGCACAGACCCAAGATCACGGAATTTTAGCCAAATTCCTTCGTTTGGCCTCCGAATAATTAATTTCCTTATAAAGTATGGTAGGTTGAAGAAGTGCTGGACAGAAAATTAATAAAGCTAAACCGTACCAGGGACAATTTTGTCATTTGTCGCGACGGTGTCGGAATGGACCGAAATTTGGCTGGTTGATTGGAAATAGGCTGCGAAATTGGACTTGGGGCATAGACCCGGGATCACGGGATTTTAGCCAAACTCCATCGTTTCGGCCTCCGAATAATTAATTGCCATATTAATTATGTTAGGTTGAAGACGAGCATGACAGTAAATTAACAAAGAAAAACTGCACTAGGGCAATTTTATTATTTGTCACGACGGTGTCGGAATGGGCCGAAATTTGATAGGTCGATTGGAAATGGCCCGTGAAATTGGACTCGGAGCACAGACCCGAAATCACGGGATTTTAGCCAAACTCCTTCTTTTGGGCCTCCAAATAATTAATTTTCGTATTAATTATGTCAGGTTGAGGAAGTGCTGGACAGAAAATTAACAAAGAAAAACCATGCCAGGGACAATTTTGTCATTTGTCGTGACGGTGTCGAAATGGGCCAAAATTTGGCAGGTTGATTGGAAACGACTTGCGAAATTGGACTCGGGGCATAGACTCGGGATCACGGGATTTTAGCCAAATTCCTTCATTTCGGCCTCCGAATAATTAATTTTCTTACCAATTAAGTCAGGTTGAAGAAGTGCAAGAGAGAAAATTAACAACGAAAAATTGCACCAGGGTCAATTTTGTCATTTGTCGCGACGGTGTCGGAATGGACTGAAATTTGGCAAGTTGATTGGAAACGGCCCGCGAAATTGGACTCGAGGTATAGAACCGGGATCACGGGATTTTAGCCAAATTCCTACGTTTCCGCCTACGAATTATAAATTTTCGTATTAATTATGTCAGGTTGAAGAAGTGCTAGACAGAAAATTAATAAAGAAAAACCGCACCAGGGGCAATTTTCTCATTTGTCGCGACAGTGTCGGAATGGACCGAACTGTGGTAGGTTGATTGGAAACGGCCTGTGAAATTTGACTTGGGGCACGGACCCGAGATCATTTTATCCAAACTCCTTCATTTGGGCCTCCGAATAATTAATATCCGTATTAATAATGTCAGATTGAAGAAGTGCTGGATAGAAAATTAACAAAGAAAAATCGGACTAGGGGCAATTTTCTCATTTGTCGCGATAGTGTCGGAATGGGCCGAAATTTGGCAGGTTGATTGGAAATGGCTCGCGAAATTGGACTCGGGGCAAAACCCGAGATCATCGGGATTTTAGCCAAATTCCTTCGTTTGGGCCTCCGAATAATTAATTTCCTTATTAATTATGTCTGGTTGAAGAAGTGCTGGACAGAAAATTAACAAAGAAAAATCGCACCAGGGGCAATTTTGTCATATGTCGGACAGTGCCGGAATGGGCTGAAATTTGGTAGGTTGATTGGAAACGGCCCGCAAAATTGGACTCAGGGCACAAAAATGGGATCACAGGATTTTAGCCAAATTTCTTCATTTGGGCCTCCGAATAATAAATTTCCGTATTAATTATGCCAGGTTGAAGATGTGCTGGACAGAAAATTAACAAAGAAAAATCGCACCCAGGGCAATATTGCCATTTGCCGCGACGGTGTCCAAATGGGCCGAAATATGGCAGGTTGATTGGAAACGGCCCGCGAATTTGGACTTGGGGCATAGACCTGGGATCACGGGATTTTAGCCAAATTCCTTCGTTTGGGCCTCCGAATACTAAATTTCCTTATTAATTATGTCAGGTTGAAGAAGTGATAGACGGAAAATTAACAAAGAAAACCGCACCAGGGGCAATTTTGTCATTTGTCGCAACGGGGTCGGAATCGGTCGAAATTTGGTTAGTTGATTGGAAACGGGCCGAGAAATTGGACTCGGGGCACAGACCCGGGATCACGAGATTTTAGCCAAATTCCTTCGTTTGGGCCTCCGAATAATTACTTTCCTAATTAATTATGTCAGGTTGAAGAAGTGATGGACAAAAAATTAACAGAGGAAAACCGCACTAGGGGCAATTTTGTCATTCGTCGCGACGGTGTCGGAATGGGCCGAAATTTGGATGGTTGTTTGGAAATGGCCCACGAAATTGGACTCAGGGCACAAACCCGAGATCACGAGATTTTAGCCAAATTCCTTCATTTTGGGCCCCCAAATAATTAATTTTCGTATTAATTATGTCAGGTTAAAGAAGTGCTGGACAAAAAATTAACAAAGAAAAATCGGACCAGGGGCAATATTGCCATTTGTCGCGACGGTGTCGGAATGGGCTGAAATTTGGCAGGTTGATTGGAAACGACCCACGAAATTGGACTAGGGGCACAGACTCGGGATCACTGGATTTTAGCCAAATTCTTTCGTTTGGTCTTCCGAATAGTTAATTTTCGTGTTAATTATGTCATGTTGAAGAAGTGTTGGACAGAAAATTAACAAAGAAAAATCGGACCAGTGGCAATTTTGTCATTTGTCGTGATGGTGTTGGAATGGGCCGAAATTTGGAAGGTTGATTGGAAACGGCCCGCGAAATTGGACTCAGGACAAAGACCCGGGATTACGGGATTTTAGCCAAATTCCTTCGTTTGGGCCTCCAAATAATTAATTTCCGTATTAATTATGCTAGGTTGAAGAAGTGCTGGACAGAAAATTAACAAAAAAAAATCGTACCAAGGGTAATTTTGTCATTTGTCGCGACAGTGTCTAAATGGACCGAACTTTGGCAGGTTTATTAGAAATGGCCCGCAAAATCGGACTCGGGGCACAGACCCGGGATCACGGGATTTTAGCCAAATTCTTTCCTTTGGGCCTCAAAATAATTAATTACCTTATTAATTATGTTAGATTGAAGAAGCGCTGGACAGAACATTAACAACGCAAAACCGTACCAAGGTCAATTTTGTCATTTGTCGCGACGGTGTCGGAATGGGCCGAAATTTGGCAGGTTGATTGGAAACGGCCCACGAAATTGGACTCAGGGCACAGACTCGGGGATCACGTGAATTTAGCCAAATTCCTTCATTTGGGGCTCCAAATAATTAATTTCCTTATTAATTATGTCAGGTTGAAGAAGTGATGGACCAAAAATTAACAAAGCAAAACCGCACCAGGGGCAATTTTGTCAATTGTCGCGACGGTGTCGGGATGGGCCGAAATTTGGCAGGTAAATTGGAAGCGGCCCACGAAATTGGACTCGGGGCACTAATCCAGGATCATGGGATTTTAGCTAAATTCCTTCGTTTGGGCCTCCGAATAATTAATTTTCGTGTTAATTATGTCAGGTTGATGTAGTGCTGGATGGAAAATTAACAAAGTAAAATCGGACCTGGGCCAATTTTGTCTTTTGTCGCGACAGTGTCGGAATGGGCCAAAATTTGGCGGGTTAATTGGTAACGGCCCGCGAAGTCGGATTCGGGGCACAGATTTGGGATAACTGGATTTTTGCCAAATTCTTTCATCTGGACCTCCGAATAATTATTTTCTGTTTTAATTATGTCCGGTTGAAGAAGTACTGGATAGAAAATAAGTAAAGAAAAACGACAGCAGGGGCAATTTGTCATTTATCACGACGGTGTCAGAATGGGCCGAAATTTTCGAAGGTTGATTGGAAACGGCTCGCGAAATTGGACTCGGGGCACAGACCCGGGATCAGGGGATTTTAGCCAAATTCCTTCGTTTGAGCCTTCGAATAATTAATTTCCGTATTAATTAGGTCAAGTTGAAGAAGTGCTGGACGGAACATTAACAAAGAAAAACCGTACCAGTGACAATTTTCTCATTTGTCGTGACGATGTCGGAATGGGCCAAAATTTGGCCAGTTGATTGTAAATGGCCCGCGAAATTGAACTCAAGGCAAAGAACCGAGATCACGGGATATTAGCCAAATTTCTTCGTTTGGGCCTCCGAATAATTAATTCTCGTATTAATTATGTCAGGTTGAAGAAGTGATGGATAGAAAATGAACAAAGCAAAATCGTACTACGGGCAATTTTGTCATTTGTCGCGAAGGTGTCGGAATGGTCTGAAATTTGGATGGTTGATTGGAAACGGCCCGCGAAATTGGACTCGGGGCACAAACCCGTGATCACGGGATTTTAGCCAAATTCCTTCGTTTGGGCCTCCGAATGATTAATTTTCGTATTAATTATGGCAAGTTGGAGCAGTGCCGGACAGAAAATTAACAAAGAAAAATCAAACTAGGGGCAATTTTGTCATTTGTCGCGACGGTGTTGGAATGGGCCGAAATTTGACAGGTTGATTGGAAACAGCCTGCGAACTTGGACTAGGGGCACAGACCCGGGATCAAGGGATTTTATCTAAATTCCTTCGCTTGGGCCTCGGAATAATTAATTTCCGTATTAATTATGTCAGGTTGAAGAAGTGTTGGACAAAAAATTAATGAAGAAAAATCGGACCAAGGGCAATTTTGTCATTTGTCGTGACGGTGTCGGAATGTGCCGAAATTTGGCAAGTTGATTGGAAATGGGCCGCAAAGTTGGACTCGGGGCAAAGACCAGGGATTTTAGCCAAATTCCTTCGTTGGGGCCTCCAAATAATTAATTTCCTTATTAATTATGTTAGGCTGGAAAAGTATTGGACAGAAAATTAACAACGCAAAATCGCACTAGGGGCAATTTTGTCGTTTGTCGTGACGGTATCGGAATGGGCTGAAATTTGACAGGTTGATTGGAAATGGCCCGCAAAATTAGACTCGTGGCACAGACCCTGGATCACGAAATTTTAGCCAAATTCTTTCGTTTGGGCTTCCGAATAATTAATTTTCGTATTAATTTTGTCAAGTTGAAGAAGTGCTGGACAGAAAATTAACAAAGAGAAATCGGACCAAGGGCAATTTTGTCAATTGTGGTGATGGCGTTGGAATGGGCCGAAATTTGGCAGGTTTACTGGAAACGACCCGCGAAATTGGATTGGGGCACAGACCCGGGATCACGGGATTTTAGCCAAATTCCTTCGTTTGGGCCTCCGAATAATTAATTTCCTTATTAATTATGTCAGGTTAAAGAAGTACTAGACCGAAAATTAACAGAGAAAAATCGGAGCAGGGGCAATTTTGTCATTTGTCGTGACGATGTCGGAATGGGACGAAATTTGGCAGGTTGATTTGAAACGGCTCGCGAAATTGGACTCGGGGCACAGACCCAGGATCACGGGATTTTAGGCAAATTCCTTTGTTTGGGCCTCCGAATAATTAATTTCCATTTTAATTATGTTAAGTTGAAGAAGTGCTGGACAGAAAATTAACAAAGAAAAACCGCACTAGGGGCAATTTTGTCGTTTGTCGTGACGGTATCGGAATGGGCTGAAATTTGACAGGTTGATTGGAAATGGCCCGCAAAATTAGACTCGTGGCACAGACCCTGGATCACGAAATTTTAGCCAAATTCTTTCGTTTGGGCTTCCGAATAATTAATTTTCGTATTAATTTTGTCAAGTTGAAGAAGTGCTGGACAGAAAATTAACAAAGA
>NW_019265390.1:9467-10273 GCF_002742605.1 Olea europaea var. sylvestris
GGCAATTTTGTAATTTGTCGCGACGGTATCTGAATGGGCCGAAATTTGGCAGGTTGATTTGAAACAGCCCGTGAAATTGGACTCGGGGCATTGACCCGAGATCATGGGATTTTAGCCAAATTCCTTTGTTTGGGCCTTCGAAAATTTAATTTCCTTATTAATTATGTCAGGTTAAAGAAGTGCTGGTCAAAAAATTAACAAAGAAAAACTGTACCATGGGCATTTTGTCATTTGTGGCGACGGTGTCATAATGTGCCGAAATTTGGCTGGTTGATTGGAAACATCCGGTAAAATTGGACTTGGGGCACAGACCTGGGATCACGGGATTTTAGCTAAATTCCTTCGTTTGGGCCTCCGAATAATTAATTTCCTTATTAATTATGTCTGGTTGAAGAAGTGTTGGACGGAAAATTAACAAAGCAAAATCGCACCAGAGGCAATTTTGTCATTAGTAACGACGGTGTCGGAATGGGCCAAAATTTGGCAGGTTGAATGGAAACGGCCCGTGAAATTGGACTCGGGGTATAGACCCGGGATCACGGGATTTTAGCCAAACTCCTACGTTTGGGACTCCGAATAATTAATTTCCGTATTAACTATGTCAGGTTGAAAAAGTACAGGACAGAAAATTAAAAAAGAAAAATCGGACCAAGGGCAATTTGCTCATTTGTGATGACGGCGTCGGAATGGGCCAAAATTTGGTTGGTTGATTGGAAACGGCCCGCGAAATTGGACTCGAAGCACAGACCCGAGATCACGGGATTTTAGCCAAATTCCTTCGTTTGGGCCTCTGAATATTTAATTTC
>NW_019265391.1:0-6887 GCF_002742605.1 Olea europaea var. sylvestris
GGGCCCAAAATGGAAACCATGTGCAAAAGTTATGCTAAATTCTTTGAATGCCAACAATCCAAATATGTAAGTGCTCGTTCTTCGAAAGAAAAGCGTCAAAATCCCTCATACGTCACGGTAAAGCGGTGAGTTAATCCAAAACGGACACTACATTTTCGAATAGTACTCATGGACTAAAAATGGATACCGTGTGCAAAAGGTACGCTCAATTCTTCGAACGCCGACAATCCAAATATCCTAGTGCTCGTTCTTCAAAAAAAATGGTCGAAATTCCTCTTACGTCATGACAGTGCCATGAGTTTAATCTAAAAGGGTCGCTACATTTCTGAAAAGTACTTATGGGACCAAAACAGAAATCGTGTGCAAAAGTTACGCTCAATTCTTTGAACCCCGACAATCCAAATATGCAAGTGCTCGTTCTTCGAAAGAAAAACACCCGGAATCCCTCGTACGTCATGGCAAAGTAGTGAGTTCAATCCAAAATGGTCGCTACATTTTTGAAAAGTAGTTATGGGCCTAAAACGGACACTGTGTGCAAAAGTTACGCTCAATTCTTCGAACGCCGACAATCCAATTATGCAAGTGCTCGTTCTTCAAAAATCTAAAGGCCTAAATCCCTCTTACGTCATGACGATGCCGTGAGTTCAATCCAAAACAATCGCTACCTTTTCGAAAAGTACTTATGGGCCCAAAACGGAAATCGTGTGCAAAAGTTACGCTCAATTCTTCGAACCCCAACAATCCAAATATGCAAGTGCTCGTTCTTCGAAAGAAAAATGTCCAAAATCCCTCATACGTCACGGCAAAGTGGTGAGTTCTATCCAAAACGGTCGCTACATTTTCGAAAAGTACTTATGGGCCCAGAACAGACACCGCTTGCAAAAGTTGCGCTCAATTCTTCGGACGCCGACAATCCAAATATGCAAATGCTCATTCATTCCCAAAGGATTCGAGTCAACGGGGGAATAGATCAATCACCCCAGGTCTCAGGTCATCTCGTTTAAAAGTATGACCGCTGTCCTTCGTCAAACTAGTTGATAGTTGTTCCCTGGTTGCACCCCAAAATGGGTTCTAATTTACTAAATCAATTCCATATGAAAGCATTCATTCCCTTACTTAGGGAATCGTTGTAATGGTTCCCCGGCACATCAAATTCCATTCCGATCAACAACTTGGAGGTATGGATGAGTGGCTTAAGGCATTGGTTTGCTAAATCGACATACAAGAAGATTTTATCATGGGTTCGAATCCCATTTCCTTCGGCACGGAAATGAAAGGGGCGGGCGAAATTACGTGAGAGAAAGAGGTGATCTGAATCGGCTACCGATACGATGCGGGGCTGATTTGCTGATCGTAACGAACTTGACTCTACCCCTGAAAAAAAAAAGAGCGGGGAGACCTTTGACCTGGGCTGGGGAGGGATTGGGGTTGCTCCTAGTTTCCTTTGTTTGATTTTTCTAGTATATAGAGAGAATCTTAGGCTTCAAACCAGGATGCTAGGAAATAGTTGTAATTCATTCTCATTGCACGGTCGAAATCCCTCTTACTACACGATGATGTCGTGAGTTCAACCCAAAACGGTCGCTACATTTTCGAAAAGTACTTATGGGCCTAAAATGGAAACCGTGTAAAAAAGTTATGCTAAATTCTTCGAATGCCGACAATCCAAATATGCAACTGCTCGTTCTTCGAAAAACAAATGGCCAAAATCTATCTTACGTCACAACGATGCCATGAGTTCAATCTAAAACAGTCGAAACATTTTCGAAAAGTACTTATGTGCCCAAAACGGAAACCGTGTGTAAAAGTTACACTCAATTCTTTGAACGCCGACAATCCAAATATGCAAGTGCTCGTTCTTCAAAAAACAAATGGCCGAAATCCCTTTTACGTCACGACGATGCCGTGAGTTCAATCCAAAATGGTCGCTACATTTTCGAAAAGTACTTATGGGCCCAAAACGGAAATCGTGTGCAAAAATTACGCTCAATTCTTCGAACGCCGACAATCCAAATATGCAATGCTCGTTCTTCAAAAGAAAAATGCCCGAAATCCCTCATATGTCACAGTAAAGTGGTGAGTTCAGTCCAAAATGGTCGCTCCATTTTCGAAAAGTACTTATGGGCCCAAAAAGAAAATCATGTGCAGATTTACGCTCAATTCTTCGAACGCCGACAATCCAAGCATGCAAGTGCTCGTTCTTAAAAAAAAAAGTCCGACATCCCCTTTACATCACTACGATGCAATGAGTTCAATCCAAAACGGTCACTATATTTTCAAAAGTACTTATGGGCTCGAAACGGAAACTGTGTGCAAAAGTTACGCTCAATTCATCGAACGCGGACAATCCAACTTTGCAAGTGCTCGTTCTTCGAAAGAAAAATGCCCAAAATCCCTCATACGTCATGGCAAAGCGGTGAGTTCAATCCAAAACGATCGCTACATTTCCAAAAAGTACTTATGGGCCCAAAATGGAAACCGTGTACAAAAGTTACGCTTAATTCTTGGAAGCCCGACAATCCAAATATGCAAGTACTCATTTTTCAAAAAACAAACGGTCGAAATCCCTCTTACTTCACTACGATGCCGTGAGTTCAATCTAAAACGGTCGCTACATTTTTGAAAAGTATTTATGGACTCAAAACGGAAGTCGCGTGCAAAAGTTACGCTCAATTCTTCGAACGCTGACAATCCAAATATGCAAGTGCTCGTTCTTCAAAAAAAAAGGGCCAAAATCCCTCATACGTCATGACTATGCTATGAGTTGAATCCAAAATAGTTGCTACATTTCCGAAAAGTACTTATGGGCCCAAAACGAAAACTGTGTGCAAAAGTTACGCTCAATTCTTTGAACACCAACAATTCAAATATGCAAGTGCTCGTTCTTCGAAAGAAAAATGCCTGAAATCCCTCATACATCATGGTAAAGTGGTGAGTTCAATCCAAAATGGTCACTACATTTCCGAATAGTACTTATGGACCCGAAACGGACACCGGGTGCAAAAGTTACGCTCAATTCCTTCAAAGTCGACAATCTAAATATGCAAGTGCTCGTCCTTAAAAAAACAAAAGGCCAAAATCCCTCTTACGTCACGATGGTGCCATGAGTTCAATCCAAAACGGTTGCTACATCTCGGAAAAGTACTTATGGGCCCAATACGAACACCGTGTGAAAAAGTTACGCTAAATTTTTTGAACGCTGACAATCAAAATGTGCAAGTGCTCATTCTTCGAAAAATATAAGGTCAAAATCCCTCTTACGTCAAAATGATGCTGTGAGTTCAATCCAAAATGGTCGTTATATATCCGAAAAGTACTTATGGGCCCAAAACGAACACCGTGTGTAAAAGTTACGCTCAATTCTTCAAACGTCGACAATCCAAATATGCAAGTGCTCATTCTTTGAAAAACAAATGGTCAAAACCCCACTTACATCATGACGATGCCGTGAGTTCAATCCAAAACGGTCGCTACATTTTTGAAAAGAAATTATGGGCCCAAAACAGAAACCGTGTACAAAAGTTACGCTCAATTCTTCTAACACCGACAATCCAAATATGTAAGTGGTCGCTCTTTGAATGAAAAAACCCAAAATGGCTCATACGTCACGTCAAAGTGGTGAGTTCAGTCCAAAACGGTCGCTACATTTTCAAAAAGTACTTATGGGCCCAAAACGGACACCGTGTGCGAAAGTTGCACTCAATTCTTCGAACCTCGACAATCCAATTATGCGAGTGCTCGTTCTTCAAAAATCGAAAGCCCTAAATCCCTCTTACGTCACGAAGATACCGTGAGTTCAATCCAAAACAGTCGCTACATTTTCGAAAAGTACTTATGGGCCCAAAACGAAAACCGTGTGCAAAAGTTACGCTAAATTCTTTGAACCCCGACAATCCAAATATGCAAGTGCTCGTTCTTCGAAAGAAAAATGCCCGAAATTCCTCATACGTCATGGCAAAGTAGTGAGTTCTATCCAAAATGTTCGCTACATTTTTGAAAAGTATTTATGGGCCCAGAATGGACACCGTCTGCCAAAGTTAGGCTCAATTTTTTAGACGCCGACAATCCAAATATGCAAATGCTCGTTCATCGAAAAACAAATGGTCAGAATCCCTCTTACTACACGACGATGTCATGAGTTCAATCCAAAATGGTCACTGCATTTTCGAAAAGTACTTATGGGCCCAAAATGGAAACCGTGTGCAAAAGTTACGCTAAATTCTTCGAACGCCGACAATCCAAATATGCAGGTGCTCGTTCTTTGAAAAACAAATGGCCAAAATCTCTCTTACGTCACAACGATGCCGTGAGTTTAATCTAAAATAGTCGCAACATTTTCGAAAAGTACTTATGGGCCCAAAACGGAAACCATGTGCAAAAGTAACACTAAATTCTTCCAACGCCGACAATCCAAATATGCAAGTGCTCGTTCTTTTAAAAATAAATGGTCAAAATCCCTCTTATGTCACGACGATTCCATGAGTTCAATCCAAAACGGCCACTACATTTTCGAAAAGTACTTATGGGCCCAAAACGGAAATCGTGTGCAAAAGTTACGCTCAATTCTTCAAACGCCGACAATCCAAATATGCAATGCTCGTTCATCAAAAGAAAAATGCCCAAAATTCCTCATACGTCACAGTGAAGCAGTGAGTTCAATCCAAAATGGTCACTCCATTTTCGAAAAGTACTTTTGGGCCCAAAACGAAAAAGTGTGCAAAAGTTACACTCAATTCTTCGAACGCCGACAATCCAAATATGCAAGTGCTCATTCTTTGAAAGAAAAACGCCGAAATCCCTCATACGTCAAGGCAAAATGGTGAGTTCAGTCCAAAACGGTCGTTACATTTCCAAAAAGTACTTATGGGCCCAAAACGAAAACCGTGTGCAAAAGTTACGCTCAATTCTTCGAACGTCGACAATCCAAATATGCAAGTGCTCATTCTTCGAAAAACAAATGGTCAAAATCCCTCTTACGTCACCACGATGCTGTGACTTCAATCCAAAACGGCCGCTACATTTTCGAAAAGTATTTATGGGCTCAAAATGAAAATCGTGTGCAAAAGTTACACTCAATTCTTCGAACGCTGACAATCCAAATATGCAAGTGCTCATTTTTTGAAAAATAAATGGCTGAAATACCTCTTATGTCATGACTATGCTGTGAGTTGAATCCCAAACCGTTGCTATGTTTTTGAAAAGTACTTATGGGCCCAAAACGACACCGTGTGCAAAAGTTACGCTCAATTTTTCGAACGCCGACAATCCAAATATGCAAGTGCTCGTTCTTCGAAAGGAAAATGCCCAAATCCCTCATATGTCAAGGCAAAGTGGTGAGTTCAATCCAAAATGGTCGCTACATTTTTTAAAAGTACTTATGCGATCAAAACGAAAATCGTGTGCAAAAGTTACGCTCAATTCTTCAAATGTCGACAATCCAAATATGCAAGTGCTCAATCTTCGAAAGAAAAATGCCCGAAATACTGCATACGTCACGACAAAGCGATGAGTTCAATCGAAAATGGTCACTACTTTTTCGAAAAGTACTTATGGGCACAAAACGGACACCGTGTGCAAAAGTTACGCTCAATTCGTCGAACGCCGACAATCTAAATATGCAAGCCTCATTCTACAAAAATTAAAGGACCAAAATCCCTCTTACATCACGATGGTGCTGTGAGTTCAATCCAAAATGGTCGCTACATTTTTGAATAGTACTTATGGGGCCAATACGAACACCGTGTGCAAAAGGTACGCTCAATTTTTTGAACGACGACATTCCAAATATGCAAGTGCTCATTCTTGGAAAAAAAACACCCGAAATCCCTCATCGTCATGGTAAAGTGGTGAGTTCAATCGAAAACGGTTGCTACATTTTCAAAAAGTACTTATGGGCCCAAAACAAACACCGTGTATAGAAGTTACGCTCAATTCTTCGAATGCCGACAATCCAAATATGCATGTGCACATTCTTCAAAATACAAATGGTCAAAATCCCTCTTATGTCAGGACGATGCCGTGAGTTTAATCCAAAATGGTTGCTACATTTTTGAAAAGTACTTATCGGCCCAAAACGAAAACTGTATGCAAAAGTTACACTCAATTCTTCGAATACTGACAATCCAAATAGGCAAGTTCTCGTTCTTCGAAAAAGAAACGGTCCAAATCCCTCTTACATCATGACGATGCGGTGAGTTCAATCCAAAACGGTCGCCACATTTTCGAAAAGTACTTACGAGCCCAAAATGGAAATCGTTTGCAAAACTTACGCTCAATTCTTTGAACGTCGACAATCCAAATATGCAAGTGCTCGTTCTTTGAGAAAAATGCCCAAAATCCCTCATACGTCACAGTAAAGCTGTGAGTTCAATCCAAAACGATCGTTACATTTTCGAAAAATACTTATGGGCCCAAAACGGACACAGTGTGCAAAAGTTACGCTCAATTCATCGAATGCCGACAATCCAAATATGCAAGTGCTCGTTCTTCAAAAAACAAAAGTCCAAAATCCCTCTTACATCATGACAACTCCATGAGTTCAATCCAAAATGGTCGTAACATTTTCGAAAAGTACTTATGGGCCCAAAACGGAAATCGTGTGCAAAAATTACGCTTAATTCTTCGAACGTCGATAATCCAAATATGCAAGTGCTCGTTCTTTGAAAGAAAAATGCTCGAAATCCCTCATACTTCACGGTGAACCGGTGAGTTCAATCAAAACGGTGACTACATTTTCGAAAAGTACTTATGGACATAAAATGGACATCGTGTTCAAAAGTTACCCTCAATTCCTTGAACGTCGACAATCCAAATACGCAAGTGCTCGTTCTTCGAAAGAAAAAAGCCCAAAATCCCTCATATATCATGGCAAAGTGGTGAGTTCAATC
>NW_019265391.1:7178-10271 GCF_002742605.1 Olea europaea var. sylvestris
AATCCAAATATGCAAGTGCTCGTTCTTCAAAAGAAAAATGCTCAAAATCCCTCATACTTCATGGCAAACCGGTGAGTTCAATCCAAAATGGTGACTACATTTTCGAAAAGTACTTATGGGCATAAAACGGACACTGTGTGCAAAAGTTACGCTCAATTCTTCAAACGTCGACAATCCAAATATACAAGTGCTCGTTCTTCAAAAAACAAAGGGTCAAAATCTCTCTTACGTTAGGACGATGCCGTGAGTACAGTCCAAAATGGTCGCTACATTTTTGAAAAGTACTTATGGGCCCAAAACGAATAATCGTGTACAAAAGTTATGCTCAATTCTTCGAACGCAGGCAATCCAAATATGAAAGTGCTCGTTCTTAAAAAAACAAACGATCGAAATCCCTCTTACATCAGGACGATGCCGTGAGTTCAATCCAAAATGGTCGCTACATTTTCGAAAAGTACTTATGGGCCAGAAACGGAAACCGTGTACAAAAGTTACGCTCAATTCTTCGAACGCCAAGAATCCAAGTATGCAAGTGCTCGTTCTTCAAAAAACAAATGGCCAAAATCCCTCTTACCTCATGACAATGCTATGAGTTCAATCCAAAATGGTTGGTACATTTTCGAAAAGTACTTTTGGGCCTAAAACGGAAATCGTGTGAAAAAGTTATGCTCAATTCTTCGAACGCCAAGAATCCAAGTATGCAAGTGCTCGTTCTTAAAAAAAAATGGCTAAAATCCCTCTTACGTCATGATGATGCCGTGAGTTCAATCCAAAATAGTCGCTACATTTTCGAAAAGTACTTATGGGCCCAAAATGGAAACCCTGTGCAAAAGTTACACTCAATTCTTTGAAAGCCATCAATCCAAATATGCAAGTGCTCGTTCTTCGAAAGAAAAATGCTTGAAATCCCTCATAAATCATGGCAAAGCAGTAAGTTCAATCCAAAATGGTCACTACATTTTCGAAGAGTACTTATGAGCCCAGAAAAGACACCGTGTGCAAAAGTTATGCTCAATTATTCGAATACCAGCAATCCAAATATGCAAGTGCTCATTCTTCGAAATACAAACGGTCAAAATCCCTCTTACGTCACGATGATACCATGAGTTCAATCCAAAATGGTCGCTACATTTTCGAAAAGTACTTATGGGCCCAAAACGAAAACTGTCCACAGTGGCTACGCTCAATTCTTCGAACAGCGACAGTCCAAATATGTAAGTGCTCGTTCTTCGAAAAACAAACGGCCAAAATCCCTCTTACATCACGACGATGCCGTGAGTTGAATCCAAAATGGTCGTTGCATTTCCAAAAAGTACTTATGGGCCCAAAACGAAAATTGTGTGCAAAAATTATGCTCAATTCTTCGAACGCCGATAATCCAAATATGCAAGTGCTCGTTCTTCGAAAGAAAAATGCCCAAAATCCCTCATACTTCACGGCAAACCAGTGAGTTCAATCCAAAACGGTCATTACATTTTCGAGAAGTACTTATGGGCATAATACGGACACCGTGTTCAAAAGTTACGCTCAATTCCTCGAATGTCGACAATCCAAATATACAAGTGCTCATTCTTCGAAAAATAAATGGTCGAAATCCCTCTTACGTCACGATGATGCTGTGAGTTCAATCCAAAATGGTCGCTACGTTTTCGAAAAGTACTTATGGGCCCGAAACAAACATTGTATACAAAAGTCACGCTCAATTTTTCGAACGCCGAGAATCCAAATATGCAAGTGCTCGTTCTTCAAAAAACAAAAGGCCAAAATCCCTCTTACGTAACGACGATGCCTTGAGTTCAATCCAAAAAGATCGCTACATTTTAGAAAAGTACTTATGGGCCCAAATCGAAAATCGTGTGCAAAAGGTACGCTCGATTCTTCGAACGCCGACTATGCAAAAATGCAAGTGCTCATTATTTGAAAGAAAAATACCCAAAATCCCACATACGTCATGACAAAGTGCTGAGTTTAATCCAAAATGGTCGCTACATTTTCGAAAAGTGCTTATAGGCCGATAACGGGCACCGTGTGCAAAAGTTACACTCAATCTTCGAACGCCGACAATCCAAATATGCAGTGCTCAATTTTTGAAAGAAAAGTGCCCAAAATCCCTCATACATCATGGCAATGCGGTGAGTTCAATCCAAAATGGTCGCTACATTTTCGAAAAGTACTGTGGGCCCAAAACGTAAATCGTGTGTGAAAATTACGCTCAATTCTTCAAACGTCGATAATACAAATATGCAAGTGCTCGTTCTTCGAAAGAAAAACACCTGAAATCCCTCATACTTTACGGTGAACCGGTGAGTTCAATCCAAAACGGTGACTACATTCCTGAAAAGTGCTTATGGGCATAAAACGGACACCGTGTGCAAAAGTTACGCTCAATTCTTCGAACGTCGACAATCCAACTATGCAAGTGCTCATTCTTCGTAAAGAAAATGATCAAAATCCCTCTTACGTCAAGACGATGCCATGAGTTCAATCCAAAACGGTTGCCACATTTTCAAAATGTACTTATGGGCCCAAAACGAACACCATATGTAAAAGTTACTCTCAATTTTTCGAACGCCGACAATCCAAATATGCAAGTGCTCGTTCTTCTGAAAACAAACACCCAAAATCCCTCATACGTCACGGTAAAGTGGTGAGTTCAATCCAAAACGGTCGCCACATTTTTGAAAAGTACTTATGGGCCCAAAACGAACACCGTGTGCAAAAGTTACGCTCAATTCTTCGAACACCGACAATACAAATATGCAAGTGCTCGTTCTTCGAAAAACAAAAGGTTGAAATCCCTCTTACATCACGACGATGCTGTGAGTTCAATCCAAAACGGTCGCTTCATTTCTGAAAAGTACTTATGGGCTCAAAACGAAAACCCTGTGCAATAGTTACGCTCAATTCTTATAACGGCAATAATCCAAATATGCAAGTGCTCGTTCTTCGAAAAACAAATGGTCAAAATCCCTCTTACATCACGACGATGCCATGAGTTGAATCCAAAACGGTCGCTACATTTCCGAAAAGTACTTATGGGCCCAAAACGGAAATTGTGTGCAAAAATTACGCTCAATTCTTCGAACGCCAATA
>NW_019265392.1:0-10271 GCF_002742605.1 Olea europaea var. sylvestris
AAGAAAAGTGTTTAAATCTAAAAACTAAGGAAATGAAAATTACATGTTCTCTGTTCGAGAGTTTTGGATTCGGTCCTTTTCTTTTATGTCCTTTCTCCTTTTTATACTTCATGGACGATCTCTTTGTGATCAACCGCTCTAAAAACTGTTTAATCGTCCTATAACTACTCACTTTCTTCGTAATGGTTATCTTGTCATGAAAACTGCCTTTTTAACTGCTGCCATTACCCTTCATCGTTCAACCGCTTTCGATTGAATTCCTTGAATCGTGGAACGTGATAGGGCTGCTTTAATAACTGCACTTCTTGGTAGCCACGATGCTTTATGTTTGTTAAGACCTTGGGCGACTTGAAGGTTTGGGCGAGAATAGAGTAACAGCTCTGGGCGACTGTATGACATTCCATTCGCTCAGATTCTGGGCGACTTGCAAACTTGGGCGATGGTGTTACCACGTTCTTGGGCCTTCATCTTGATTTGTTTGATTGGGCTTCGTTATTTGGACTATCTGATTTGAGGATCCTCCAATTGGGCTTCACTCCTTGGGCTGTTCGATTTGGACTACATTTTTATGTGTTAACAATTACCCCCCAATATGGCAGAATGAATAATAATTATTAAATTTTGCCATATTCACTTTGTGTTTCCAGGAACATTCGAAATTCCCAAGAATTTCAATCATTGTTTCCTTCTATAACTTGAAAAGGTGCGTCGTTTTGCAAACCCTTATAACCCTCAAACACGCCATTTCACTGCACCACTAAATCACGCCTCATATTTTTTCGCGTCTCTCTCAAGATTTACTGTTCATCTTTTGCTTCCCTGCTACGTAACCCTGCAAAACTTCGTTCCATCTCAAATGGCTACTTCACAATCTCAAGCTGGCGACTCCTTTAGTTTCGATGACTTTCAGAAACTCCTGAGTCGTCCATCTATAACTCCGGGTTTTCTCGCACCCGCCGACGTTGGACGTAATGAGTTCTACTTGGGTCCTTTCTTCAACAATGCAGAGGCAGTTGAACAGGCGGCGGTGGGTCAGCTGTTTCCTTGCACTCATGGCCCTCCTTTTCTAAACTCTCTGCCGTTGGGGCCACTTCGCGAAAGAGGTATTCGCACTTGGCCTAAATCTGATGTAGCTTTTCGTAGGTGGCATACTCGCCTTGTGGGTCATGGTCCTACTAAGGCACTTTTTGATAGCGCTAGGATTTCTGATTTGTTAGAAATCTCTATTCGCCCTCCTACTTTTGATTCTGCACTTTTTTCAATTGCTTTGAGCTTTTGGTCTTCCGAGTATAATACCTTTATTTTCCCTCTCGGCCCCATGTCTATTACTCTAAGGGATGTTGGGGCCCTGGTGAATCTACCACCTTTGGGCGATACCATTTTTCCAGGTATCTTAGTTTCTGGTGGCGCCCCAAAGTTTGGTAAAAACTACACTGATTCTTATTCAAGCCTGCAGACTCTCCACAATCATTCGAGTGCTGAGCCTTCCCATACTGAGCGAGTGGCCTTCCTTCTAGTTTGGCTTTGTAAATATATTTTGTGCATGCCAAGCATAAAGCCCTCTCTGAGTTATTTACCTATAGCGCACGAATTGGCGTGTGGCAGGCCTTTGAATTTATGTTCTTTGTTTTTGGCTGCCCTTTATAGAGGCATGGCCTCTCTTCAAGCTCAATTGAAGAATGGTACATCTCCCACTGGCAGTGGACCTCTTTGGTTCACTCAACTGTGGTTGAGATCCTATTTCCCATCGCTTGGCGCTCCTTCAATTTCTCGTTCTTCTGCCAGCTGCTATGGGCTAGCCATTGAGCCCTTAGCTCCTGTAAATATGTCCAGAAGGGACATTTTTTCGTTCTTTTATTTTTTGGATTCAATCTCTTCCTTTTTTCCTTTTCTTTCTTTTTTGACTCCGAACTATGTACATCCCCCTTCCACTATAGATGGCGCGAGCACCTCCCTACTCATTTGGATCCAGTTTTTAACCGGGAGGGAGCTTTTTCATGATATCTTAACTGGGACCAATGCCAAAGCGGGGGCAGAAATTTATGCTCCCCAATTTTTTGCTCGTCAGCTAGGTTTCGGCCAAACTTGGCCTGTTCCTCTTTGCTATTCGAAGAACTTAATCGATCGTTTTCATACCATTAATAAGGCGGAAGCAGAGGCTATAAATGCTCGCAACCTCCATTTATCAAGCCACTTTTCATTAGCCCCTTTTAATTCTTGTCATGCCACTCACCCTCTTTTTGAGCAGCTCTGGCCGTCAGTGAAGCGCAGATTATTTGCGACTGACGCCAATCGTGCCTTTCATTTATTAGACCAACCGAGCATTTCTTTCCCTCCTCCTGTTTTAGTCACTCCCTTGTCCATTCGGAGTCCTTCTCCTTCTCGTCGCACTAAACAGTCTGCTCGTCCATCTTCTTCTCTCCCTGCCAAGCCTACTACGGCCAAGAGTGCCCCAAGCCGCAAACAGCCAGCCTCAGCATCTCCCATTCTGGAGGATGATGTTGATGATGATGATGATGATGATGGCCCTCTTATCGTCAGGAGGAAGGTAATTAAATTGATTTACTTACAAGTATACTTTTCCTTACTTGATACTTTTCTGTGTGCTGATGATCTTTTGGACTCCTTAGAAAAGTTCAGCCTCTCCTTCAAATGCCTTGGCATCAACAGCTCCTGCTTCATCATCCTCTGCTGAGGCTACTTCATCCAAACCGGTTGATGAAGGGGCTACTCTTAAAGAGACATCTTCAGTCCCAAAGTCTTCATCACAACTCATGGATGAACCACCTTCTTACCAGGGCGTCAACCCCCCAGACATTGAAGCAGAAGGTAATTCAGTCTTTTGATGTCTTACCTTTGCTTATGCTGTTGGTTTCTAATTTGTTGCTCTTGAGTTCTGCAGATACTCCTATGAGTCCGTCCGTTGTGGCAACATCTTCTCGCTCAGACAAGGGGAAGTCCTCGCGAATGGAGGAGTCGTTCGTGGCAAGCTTGGCTGGGGGCATGCCATCTTCCATGATTGTTGATGAGGTAATCTTTGCTCCACTTCTATTTCTATCTTGTTCGTTGTAGTGAGGACCTTTAACATTGGCAACCTTCTTCGCAGGATGCTGACAGGATTGTACGTTCTATCCAAGATTTGTTCGCATCTTGGGGGCAAGTCCAGATGTCTCGCCCTGCTCCATCTGATCGTCCTGCTGCTTCTTCAAAGGAAGATTTGAAGTTCCTCAAGGAGTCGGTATTTGAGTACCTATCCTTCATGGATATGGATATTGGAAGGGCTAGTGCTGCCAAACACAAGGATGAACTTGAGCACTTGAGTGCGAAGTTGGAGCAAACACTGACGCTTCCGTCGCTCAATCTTTCTGCCGATTTTAAAGCGATGTTGAAGGTTATCCACTCCGAGGTCCTTTCTATGCTGGCCAAGAATGCTGAACTAAAGGCCAAGCGTACTCAATATCTTCGAGCCGTAGCTGAGAAAGAGTCTTTGCGTATGGAGATTAACAAGGCTGAGGACGAGTTGAAAGAAATCTCTTCCGAAGTTTATGGTTGAAGACTCTTTGATGGTTAACTTGGCTGCTCAGATGAGGGAACTTCAAGCCAAAATGGACGACTGCAGGACGAGAATGGCTGCTAAAAAGCGCAATGCCTCCCAGGGAATTGAGCGAACTAAGTCCTTGGTCGAGCAGTACAAGAAGTTGGAAGTTGATGATGATGTCGCGGCTGAATTGAACATCACTTCCTCTCGGCAAAACGAGAATTGGGAAAAACTTAGGGAACGAATTCGTTCAATATGGGGTAGACTATAATTAAGACATATGATGTCTTTTTTCTTTTGTAATTCGATTTTTTCCCTTTGTAACTTTGTTCATCATTAATGAACATTAACTTCTTGTGCATTTATTTGACGTTTGTTTTTTAGTCATCAATTCTTCAAGCATTTAACTGCTTTGTGCTGAAAAATCTTGCCTTTTTCTTTTAATATTTCCACCACCTTTCCCAAGACTTTGGGCTATTTAATTCCGTTTATTAGGCAGAAATGTGGCTGTTCATATTCTGTCTCTTCATCTTCACCCCCTATAAATGCTTCGCATTTTTCATCTTCTATCTTCATCTCTTCATTTTCTTCTTCGAAACTAATTTGCTGCCATTACTTGGCATTCTGACGATCAATCCGATCCAAAATGGACTGTCTAGTCCGCCCATTTTACTATTTGCCTTGATGTCATCTTTGGTATGGGAGGTATAGGAAATATTTTCTGGCCAGCAGCGAAACTTTTACCCTCAAAATTCTTTCCATCGTCTCTTTGTTCTTTACAAGGAGTTGATGATGGAAGGCAATTTTTGGGCTGCTTGTGAGCCACTCTGCTTGCTGAGAGTGCTTCTCAGCCTCTTTGCTTGCCATTTCAGCGATGCATTTAGGAAGGTGGTGAGGCCAGTACACCCTCTTACTCGGCGATCCCACCATTGCAGCGATGCATTTAGGAAGGCGGTGTGAAGCTTTCTCAGCGATCAACCGGGAGATTATCTTACTTTAATTGTATTTTGTAGAACATCCATTATTTGTATTTTTTGTATTCTTGTAATGGACGTTTGATAATAAAGGACTTCATTTGAACGTATTTCGCTCTGACCTTGTTATCTTTTAATCATTCAAAATGTTTGGTTATGTTTTTATCTGTTCACATTCCCATAAAGAAGGAACATATTTTTTCAAATATTTGCCGTTAATGAATCTCACGTGCTTGGTACCTTCGAAATCTTCCAGGTGATACGCTCCATTGGGCAACACACTGTTTATTTTGTATGGTCCTTCCCAATTGGGTGACCACTTCCCGTACTTTGGATTTTTGTTATCCAAAGGGAGTATCGTCTTCCAAACTAGTTCACCCAAGCTGAACGACTTGGCTATGACTTTTTTATTATAAGACTTAGCCATTCTTTGTTTTTGCACTTGTAATCTATCTAAGACGTCCAATTTTAATTCGTCTAACCCCAATAAATTTTGAACTAGTGATTCGGCATACTCATCATCATTCAACTTATGCTGTAAGCACACTCTGATCGATTGCACGTTGATTTTCATAGGCAAAACGGCCTCCTGTCCATAAACAAGTTGGAAAGGAGTGACCTTGGTACTTGACCGAGGTGATGTTCTATAAGCCCATAAGGCTTTGTTCAGACATTCGTGCCAATTTCTGGCATTTTCATCTATCATCTTTCTGATGATACTTTTTAGAATTTTATTAGAAGATTCCGCTTGTCCGTTGGATTGCGCGTAGTATGGTGTGGAGTTTACTAATTTAACCCCAAACTCACTCAAAAATTTGTTTACCTGATCCCCATTCAAAGATGTTCCGTGATCTACCATTATTGTTTGTGGAATTCCAAACCTATAAATAATGTGGTCACGGATGAACTCTATAACACTTTTCTGGGTGATCTCTTTCAAAGGTACCGCTTCTACCCATTTGGTGAAATAGTCGGTTGCAACTATAACAAAAGTATGTTGCTTGGACGATGGGGGATAAATCTTCCCTATCAGGTCTATCGCCCAACCCTTGAACGGCCAAGGTTTAATAATAGGTGCCATTTCTCGTGCTGGCGCCCTTTGTATTGGACCATGCTTTTGGCATGCTAAACAACTCTTTGCATACTGAACGCATAGTTCTCCCATCTTTGGCAAAAAATATCCACTCCTAATAATTAACCATCTCATCCTTTGGCCAGCTTGATGAGCTCCACATATCCCTTTGTGCACTTCAGCCATGATCTTCTTAGCTTCTTGCAAACTTACACGTGTTAGTAGTACACCATCAGAGCATTTCTTAAACAACTCTTCATCTATTAGTGTGTAATTCAGCAAACACAACTTCATTTTCCTACTAATCCCTCCATTAGGTTCTTTAAGGAACCCTTTAATCTCTACTCTCCAATCCATTACATCTCCATCTTGTATGCAGTGGAGTTCAATCTTTCTCGCCCTTCTTTGAATCACGGGCAATATGATTCCATACTCACAAGTAGACTTCCAATTCAAAATCTTTGAGTACCCTGATGCCATTTGGGCTAACTCATTTGCCATGTCGTTATATATCCTATTAACGCATTGGAGTTCTACTTGATCGAATTCTTCTAATAATTCTTGGGCGATCTCGTATTGACTTATAATGGAATCACTTTGGCATTTAAAATCACCGATCAATTGATGGATCACCAATTGAGAATCGCCCCTAACGATCAGATTTCTTACTCACATATCTATCATTAGTTCTAGGCCTACAATTAAAGCTTCATATTCGGCCTGATTGTTGGTGCACGTTCTGTCTAAGGTGAATGCAAACTTGTAGCAAATCCCTAAAGGATTAATCAATGCTACTCCTACTCCTGCACCTTTAGAGGTTTTTGACCCATCGAAATACAACACCCAAGGTTTTAACTCGAACGAATTGATTTCTAGTTCGATTTCTTCAGGCATGTCAAGGCATGGATGATCGGCTAGAAAGTTAGCCAAAGCCTGATTTTTAACTGCCTTTTGAGGTATATATTGTATTTCAAATTCTGATAAAGCTAGTGTCCAAAGGCCTACCCTTTGGTGTAAAATAGGGCGCGAGAACATATACTTAACTAAATTTACTTTAGTAATTAAATAAACGGTTACGTGTCGTAAATAAGCCCTCAATTTTGTACATATAAAATACAATGCAAGACATAATTTTTCAATAGCAGAGTAATTACATTCACATTTCGTTAACCGTCTACTTAAGTAGTAAATTGCCCTTTCTTCACCAAATTGGTCTTCCTGTGCGACCATTCCAGCTATTGATTCTTTTTCAGCCGATACATACACTTTCATTGGCCGTCCTTGGATTGGTGACACCAACACTGGTGGACTTGATAGATATGTCTTCAGGCTTTCAAAAGCCTTTTGATGTTCTTCTTTTCAAACGAATTCGTCCTGATTTTTCAGCTTTAATAGCGACGAAAAGACTTTAGTTCGCCTTGCACAGTTAGAAATAAAGCGTCTTAAAAAATTTACTTGGCCTAGAAACCTTTGCAACTCCTTTTTGTTGCTAGGTGGTTTGGCTTCTAAGATAGCCTTCGCTTTATTTTTATCAAGTTCAATCCCTCTCTTGTGTACTAAGAAACCAAGAAAGTTCCTTGCATTAACACCAAATGCACACTTCAAGGGATTCAATTTTAGTTTATATTGCTTCATTCGTTCAAACGAACATCTTAACTTTTCGAAATGGTCCTCTTCTTTAATGGACTTGACTGCTATGTCGTCTACATACACCTCAACAAACTTGCCTATCATATCATGAAAGATTAAATTCATTGCCCTTTGATAAGTTGCCCCTGCATTTTTTAGGCCGAAAGGCATAACCACCCATTCAAAACATCCTAGAGACCCAGGGCATCTAAAGACAGTTTTGTGTATGTCTTCTTCAGCTATATAAATTTGATTGTATCCTGAATACCCATCCATGAAAGAATACATGACATGTCCGGCAGTTGAATCTACTAAAGAATCCACCGTGGGCATTGGATACTCATCTTTGGGTGTGGCTATGTTTAAATTCCTAAAGTCTATACACACCCTTAGTTTACCATTCTTTTTTAGTACTGGCACGACATTGGACAACCATTCGACATATCTGGCTGTTCTAATGAAACCTGCTTTCAATAATCGCTCTATCTCTTTCTTGATTTCAGGGAGTACATTGGGAGCAAAACGTCTAGGAGGCTGCCTATGAGATTTAAAGTTAGGCTTAGTTGGTAACCTATGTTCCACCAGGTCTCTATCTAAATCAGGCATTTGTTCATATTTCCAAGCAAAACAATCTTTGTACTCTTTTAACAAAGCGATTAATTTGTTACTAACCTCTTGGTTGAGCATTTAGCTAATGAACGTTGGACGGTCTTCTCCTTCATTGCCAATATTTACTTTGATCAGAGGGTCTTCTGCTTGAGCATATCCAAGTTTGGCAATCCGCATCACTTCGTCGTCCATTTCTCTTGTAAGTGTTTCCTCTTGTAAGTGTTTCCTCTTCCAAACAGTCCACCTTATTGACTTCTCAGCCAATACTTTGCTCTAACTCGAATACTGCCAACTTGTCCTTCAGCGCTTTTAGGGCAGTCTCTTCCTTCACCTTGTCATTGCATTCTTTATTGAAAGCCATCAGTCTGGCTTTGAAGGCTTGAATGTCGGCCATTTGCTTTCGTAACTCAAAATCCATTCAAGATTCCTTGATTATTCTTTTGCCAATCACTGGCTCTTCCAGGGCCACTATATTTGGCCTCATCTGTTTGAACATCTCAGTGAGTGCGTCCACTGAGAACGGTTCTTCGCTTTGCGCGACAACCTGAGTTTCTTCTCCGTCTTGTACTACCCTGAAAGGTCCATAGTTTCCTTCGTACATGAACTTTTCCACTGAGTTTGCTTCTGCAACAAAAGGCCTATGATCGGCCTGTACCACTTCTACTTCGCCTTTGTCATTCCAAAAGATCAGGCATTAATGGAGCGACGAGGGTATACAGCGACTTTCGTGTATCCAATATCTTCCTAGGAGCACGTTGTAACTAGTAGGACCATCTATTACAAAGAAGACAGTGGTCCTAGTAGTCGTCCCTATAATTATGTCCAATGGCATAACTCCTTTAGCTGAAGTTGCTCCTCCATTGAAGCTAGTGAGGATGACTTCTGTAGGAATCATGTCACCCTTTGTCTTTGCAAACTTCCTCATCATCCTAGATGGAATGGTGTTTATAGCTGCTCTATTGTCGACAAGCACTTTTGCCACTGGGACGCCGTTAACTAGAGCTTTAACGTATAATGGCATCAAGTGTTTTGTCAATTTCATGGCTGGCCGTTTAAAAATAACCTTTTCGGCAGCCTCTATTTCTACTTCCTGCTTGTTTTCTGTTGAATTATCCCCCTGTGACAAATCAACGTGCAGTATATCACACTGATCCTCTGTCTCCTGAACTTCCTTCCTACTTCTTTCTAATGCTTCCTCATTAGTTACCCAACCTGTTGGAGGGGGCATTATTCTTGGAGGTGACCCATACTTTTCAGAGCGAGGTACTCTCTTCTTCCTTTTGGGTGTCCCGTACAGTACGTAGAAATCAAAAGAACGCCCAGATGGTTCCCCCAACAAGTCTACTTCGCGAACTCCCTCTTGATGTAGTTGCTTAAATAGAGTATTGCGCGATACTCCTCTCTTTTTTCTTTCTGCTTCTAAGTCAATTTCTTCTTCAATGTCTGTCATCCCGTCGTCCTCTTCATCGTTGTAGGCCTCTCCAGAAGTCTGGCCTTCTTCACATACCAGCACACAGGCTTCTCCTTCGTTGTCCTCCCTCTCTTCTTCCTTTTCTTTATTCTTGAATTCGTTGGCCAGTAGGTAATTATTGGCCACAACAGGAGGTAACGTACCGAATTGGATAGCAAGTGGCTGATCTGGATCTTCTTCATCCCTTTTGTCTCGCTCGAACCTTGATCTCCCAGAAGAGGTTTCTGGCAATTCCTTCATTGATTCATCTGTACCAGTCTCTTTACTACCTTTGAGGACGTTTTGATTGGCTACCTTGAGTAGTTTAGGCGCTTTAGGATGTGGCACTCCCTGTTGCTGCCTCATCATCTGTCCGTAGTTTCATTGGAAACGTCTTTGTTGTGTCCTAGTCATCTCATCGAAGGGTATTGTCCTTCCTGCATTGTACTGGAATGAATGCCATACATTTGGCCGACGAGGTTGCGGCCTTAATGTTCTTCCATTCTCTGCTGGCCGAAACTGCCTCTCAAAAGGCGGTCCTCTATAGAATGATGTACCTAGCCCTCTACCAGGCTGAGTGTTTGAAAAGAAGGTAGGGCGATAAGGATGCTGCCATGTCCCTGGTTTCTCCGTATTTCCATCCACTTCTCTTTTACATCTTGCACACAGGACGTCTTCGTCCTTTTTTGGTTCTTTCCCTTTGATTCGTTCGAAGACATTGGGATGTGTTTTAGTATCCTCTTCTCCATTATCTATGACCAACTTGAATTTTGGCAACTTGTTTTTGAATCCAGATGTCACCATGTTTACTCCAAGTGGCTGTGGAAAAGGATTCTCGTCTACTGCCATCTTTTTCTTATCATCGAACGTAATTCGTCTTGATTCAATGGCATCCTGCAATACATGACGGAAAATGAAGCAATTGTTAGTCAAATGTGACCATGCATTATGCCATTTACAATATTTTTTACCCTTAATTTGTTCAGGGTTTGGCAATTT
>NW_019265393.1:0-10269 GCF_002742605.1 Olea europaea var. sylvestris
CCACTTCATCATGACGTACGAGGGATTTTGGCCATTTTTCGAAAGAATGAGCACTTGCATATTTGGAACGCTTGGATTGTCGGTGTACGAAGAATTGCGCGTAACTTTTGCACACGTGTCCGTTTTGGGCCCATAAGTACTTTTTGGAAATGTAGCGACCATTTTGGATTGAACACACAACTTCACCATGACGTACGAGGGATTTTGGCCATTTTTCGAAAGAATGAGCACTTGCACATTTAGAACGCTTGGAGAGTCGGCGGACGAAGAATTGAGCGTAACTTTTGCACACGGTGTCCATTTTGGGCCCATAAGTACTTTTTGAAAATGTAGCGACCGTTTTGGATTGAACTCACCACTTCGTCGTGACGTATGGCAATTTTCCAAATGAATGAGCAGTTGCATACTTGGAACGCTTGGATTGTTGGCGCACGAAGAATTGAGCGTAATTTTTGCACACGGTGTCCGTTTTGGGCCCATAAGAACTTTTTGGAAATGTATCGACCATTTTGGATTGAACTCACCACTTCATCGTGACGTACGAGAGATTTCGGCCATTTTTCGAAAGAATGAGCACTTGCATATTTGGAACGCTTGGATTGTCCGCGTACGAAGAATTGAGCGTAACTTTTGCACACGGTGTCTGTTTTGGGCCCATAAGAACTTTTTGGAAATGTAGCGACCGTTTTCGATTGAACTCACCACTTCGTCGTGACGTACGAGGGATTTCAGTCATTTTTTGAATGAATGAGCACTTGCATATTTGGAACGCTTGGATTGTCGGCGTACAAAGAATTGAGCCTAACTTTTGCAAACGGCGTTCGTTTTGGGCCCATAAGTACTTTTTGGAAATGTAGCGAACGTTTTGGACTGAACTCACCACTTCGTCTTGATGTATGGGGGAGTTCAGCCATTTTTCGAAAGAATGGGCACTTACATATTTGGACCGCTAGGATTTTCGACGTACGAAGAATTGAGCGTAAATTTTGCATACGGCGTCGTTTTGGGGCCAGAAGTACTTTTTGGAAATGTAGCGACCGTTTTGGATTGAACTCACAACTTCGTCGTGACGTATGGGGAGTTCAGCCGTTTTTCGAAAGAATGGGCACTTGCATATTATGAACGCTAGGATTGTCGGCGTACGAAGAATTGAGCGTAACTTTTGCACACGGTGTCCGTTTTAGGCCCAAAAGTACTTTTTGGAAATGTAGCGACCGTTTTGGATTGAACTCACCACTTCGTCGTGACGTACGAGTGATTTTGGTAATTTTTCGAAGGAATGAGCGCTTGTATATTGAGAACGCTTGGACAGTCGGCGGACGAAGAATTGATCGTAACTTTTGCACACGGTGTCCGTTTTGGGCCCATAAGAACTTTTTGGAAATGTAGCGACCGTTTTGGATTGAACTCACCACTTCATCGTGACGTACGAGGGATTTTGGCCATTTTTCGAAAGAATGAGCACTTGCATATTTAGAACGCTTGGAGAGTCGACGGACGAAGAATTAAGCGTAACTTTAGCACACGTTGTCCGTTTTGGGCCCATAAGAACTTTTTGGTAATGTAGCGACGGTTTTGGATTGAACTCACCACTTCGTCGTGACGTATGGGGGAGTTAAGCCATTTTTCGAAAGAATGAGCACTTGCATATTTGGAACGCTTGGACTGTCGGCGTACGACGAATTGAGCGTAACTTTTGCACACTGTGTCCGTTTTGGGCCCATAAGAACTTTTTGGAAATGTAGCGACCATTTTGGATTGAACACACCACTTCATCGTTACGTACGAGGGATTTCGGCCATTTTTCGAAAGAATGAGCACTTGCATATTTGGAACGCTTGGATTGTCGACGTACGAAGAATTGAGCGTAACTTTTGCACACGGGGTCCGTTTTGGGCCCATAAGAACTTTTTGGAAATGTAGCGACCGTTTTGGTTTGAACTCACCACTTCGTCGTGATGTATGGGGGAGTTAAGCCATTTTTCGAAAGAATGAGCACTTGCATATTTCGAACGCTTGGAGAGTCGGCGGACGAAGAATTGAGCGTAATTTTTGCACACGGTGTCCGTTTTGGGCCCATAAGAACTTTTCGGAAATGTAGCGACCATTTTGGATTGAACTCACCACTTCATCGTTACGTACGAGGGATTTCGGCCATTTTTCGAAAGAATGAGCACTTGCATATTTCGAACGCTTGGAGAGTCGGCGGACGAAGAATTGAGCGTAATTTTTGCACACGGTGTCCGTTTTGGGCCCATAAGAACTTTTCGGAAATGTAGCGACCATTTTGGATTGAACTCACCACTTCATCGTTACGTACGAGGGATTTCGGCCATTTTTCGAAAGAATGAGCACTTGCATATTTCGAACGCTTGGAGAGTCGGCGGACGAAGAATTGAGCGTAACTTTTGCACACGGTGTCCGTTTTGGGCCCATAAGAACTTTTTGGTAATGTAGCGACCGTTTTGGTTTGAACTCACCACTTCGTCGTGATGTATGGGGTAGTTAAGCCATTTTTCGAAAGAATGAGAACTTGCACATTTGGAACGCTTGGATTGTCGGCGTACGAAGAATTGAGCGTAACTTTTGCACACGTGTACGTTTTGGTCCCATAAGTACTTTTTGGAAATGTAGCGACCGTTTTGGATTGAACTCTCCATTTCGTCGTGACGTACGAGGGATTTTGGCAATTTTTCGAAAGAATGAGCACTTGCACATTTAGAACGCTTGGAGTGTCGGCGGACGAAGAATTGAGTGTAACTTTTGCGCACGGTGTCCGTTTTGGGCCCATAAGTACTTTTTGGAAATGTGGCGACCGTTTTGGATTAAACTCACCACTTCGTCGTGACGTATGAGGGATTTCGGCGATTTTTCAAATGAATGAGCCCTTGCATATTTGGAACGCTTGGATTGTCGGCATACGAAGAATTGAGCGTAACTTTTGCACACGGTGTCTGTTTTGGGCCCATAAGAACTTTTTGGAAATGTATCGGCCATTTTGGATTGAACTCACCACTTCGTCGTGACGTACGAGGGATTTCGGCCATTTTTCGAAAGAATGAGCACTTGCGTATTTGGAACGTTTGGATTGTCGGCGTACGAAGAATTGAGCCTAACTTTTGCAAACGGCGTCCGTTTTGTGCCCATAAGTACTTTTTGGAAATGTAGCGACCGTTTTGGACTGAACTCACCACTTCGTCGTGATGCATGGGGGAGTTCAGCCATTTTTCGAACGAATGGGCACTTGCATACTTGGAACGCTAGGATTGTCGGCGTACGAAGAATTGAGAGTAACTTTTGCACACGGTGTCGTTTTGGGCCCATAAGTACTTTTTGGAAATGTAGCGACCGTTTTGGATTGAACTCTCAACTTCGTCGTGACGTATGAGGGAGTTTAGCCATTTTTCGAAAGAATGGGCACGTGCATATTTGGAACGCTAGGATTGTCGGCGTACGAAGAATTGAGTATAACTTTTGCACACGGTGTTCGTTTTGTGCCCATAAGAACTTTTTGGAAATGTAGCGACCTTTTTGGATTGAACTCACCACTTCGTCGTGACGTATGAGGGATTTCGGCCATATTTCGAAAGCATGTGCACTTGCATATTTGGAACGCTTGGATTGTCGGCGTACAAAGAATTGAGCGTTACTTTTGCAAACGGCAACCATTTTGGGCCTATAAGTACTTTTTGGAAATGTAGCGACCGTTTTGGATTGAATTCACCACTTCGTCGTGACGTACGAGGGATTTAGGTGATTTTTTGAAAGAATGAGCACTTGCATATTTAGAATGCTTGGAGAGTCAACGGATGAAGAATTGAGCGTAACTTTTGCACACGGTGTCCGTTTTGGGCCCAGAAGTACTTTTTGGAAATGTAGCGACCGTTTTGGATTGAACTCACCACTTCGTCGTGACGTAAGAGGGATTTTGGCCATTTTTCGAAGGAATGAGCACTTGCATATTTGGAACGCTTGGATTGTCGGCGTACGAAGAATTGAGCGTGACTTTTGCAAACGACGTCCGTTTTGGGCCCATAAGTACTTTTTGGAAATGTAGCGACCGTTTTGGATTGAACTCACCACTTCATCGTGACGTATGAGGGATTTAGGCGATTTTTCGAAAGAATGAGCACTTGCATATTTAGAACGCTTGGAGTGTCGGCAGACGAAGAATTGAGCGTAACTTTTGCACACGGTGTCCGTTTTGGGCGGCCCATAAGTACTTTTTGGAAATATAGCGACCGTTTTTGATTGAACTCACCACTTCGTCGTGACGTATGAAGGACTTTCGCCATTTTTTTAAAGAATGAACAATTGCATATTTGGAACGCTTGGATTGTCGGTGTACGTAGAATTGAGCGTAACTTTTGCACACGTGTCCGTTTTGGGCCCATAAGTACTTTTTGGAAATGTAGTGACCGTTTTGGATTGCACACACAACTTCATCGTGACGTACGAGGGATTTTGGCGATTTTTCGAAAGAATGAGCACTTGCATATTTAGAACGCTTGGAATGTCGGCGGACGAAGAATTGAGCGTAACTTTTGCACCCGTGTCCGTTTTGGGCCCATAAGTACTTTTTGGAAATATAGCGACCGTTTTGGATTGAACTCACCACTTCGTCGTGACGTACGAGGGATTTTGGCGATTTTTCGAAAGAATGAGCACTTGCATATTTAGAACGCTTGGAATGTCGGCGGACGAAGAATTGAGCGTAACTTTTGCACACGGTGTCCGTTTTGGGCCCATAAGTACTTTTTGGAAATATAGCGACCGTTTTGGATTGAACTCACCACTTCATCGTGACGTACGAGGGATTTTGGCGATTTTTCGAAAGAATGAGCACCTGCATATTTAGAATGCTTGGAGAGTCGACGGACGAAGAATTGAGCGTAACTTTTGCACACAGGTCTGTTTTGGGCCCACATGAACTTTATGGAAATGTAGGGACCGTTTTGGATTGAACTCACCACTTCATCGTGACGTATGAGGGATTTCGGCTATTTTTCGAAAGAATGAGCACTTGCTTATTTGGAACGCTTGGATTGTCACCGTACGAAGAATCGAGCGTAACTTTTGCAAACGGCGTCCGTTTTGGGCCCATAAGTACTTTTTGGAAATGTAGCGATCGTTTTGGATTGAACTCACCACTTCGCCGTGACGTACGAGGGATTTTGGCCATTTTTCGAAAGAATGAGCGCTTGTATATTTAGAACGCTCGGAGAGTCGACGGACGAAGAATTGAGCGTATCTTTTGCACACGGTGTCCATTTTGGGCTCATAAGAAATTTTTGGAAATGTAGCGACTGTTTTTCATTGTCGGCGTACGAAGAATTGAGTGTAACTTTTGCACACGTGTCCGTTTTGGGCTCATAAGTACTTTTTGGAAATGTAGTGACCATTTTGGATTGAACTCACCACTTCGTCGTGACGTACGAGGGATTTTGGCGATTTTTCGAAAGAATGAGCACTTGCATATTTAGAACGCTTGGAGAGTCGGCGGACGAAGAACTGAGCGTAACTTTTGCACACGGTGTCCGTTTTGGGCCCATAAGAACTTTTTGAAAATGTAGCGACCGTTTTGGATTGAACTCACCACTTCGTCGTGACGTATGAGGGATTTTGGCAATTTTTCGAAAGAATGAGCACTTGCATATTTGGAACGCTTGGATTGTCGGCGTATGAAGAATTGAGCGTAACTTTTGCACACGGTGTCCGTTTTAGGCCCATAAGTACTTTTTGGAAATGTAGCGACCGTTTTGGATTGAACTCACCACTTCATCGTGACATACGAGGGATTTTGGCCATTTTTTGAAGGAATGAGCGCTTTTATATTTAGAACGCTTGGAGAGTCGGTGGACGAAGAATTGAGCGTAACTTTTGCACACGGTGTCCGTTTTGGGCCCATAAGTACTTTTTGGAAATGTAGCGATCGTTTTGGATTGAACTAACTACTTCTTCGTGACGTACGAGTGATTTTGGCCTTTTTTAGAAGGAATGTGCGCTTGTATATTTAGAACGCTTGGAGAGTCGGCGGACGAAGAATTGAGCGTAACTTTTGCACACGGTGTCCGTTTTGGGCCCATAAGAACTTTTTGGAAATGTAGCGGCCGTTTTGGATTGAGCTCACCATTTCGTCGTGACGTACGAGGGATTTCGGCCATTTTTCGAAAGAATGAGCACTTGCATATTTGAAACGCTTGGATTGTCGATGTACGAAGAATTGAGCGTGACTTTTGCAAACGGCGTCCGTTTTGGGCCCATAAGTACTTTTTGAAAATGTAGCGAACGTTTTGGATTGAACTCACTACTTCGTCGTGACGTACGAGTGATTTTGGCTGTTTTTCGAAGGAATGAGCTCTAGCATATTTGGAACGCTTGGATTGTCGGCGTACGAAGAATTGAGCGTAACTATTGCACACGGTTTCCGTTTTGGGCCCATAAGTAATTTTTGGAAATGTAGCGACCGTTTTGGATTGAACACACAACTTCATCGTGACGTACGAGGGATTTCGGCCATTTTTCTAAAGAATGAGCACTTGCATATTTGGAACGCTTGGATTGTCGGTGTACGTAGAATTGAGCGTAAGTTTTGCACACGTGTCCGTTTTGAGCCCATAAGAACTTTTTGGAAATGTAGCGGCCATTTTGGATTGAACTTACCATTTCGTCGTGACGTACGAGGGAGTTCGGCCATTTTTCAAAAGAATGAGCACTTGCATATTTGGAACGCTTGAATTGTCGGCGTACGAAGAATTGAGCGTGACTTTTGCAAACGGCGTCTGTTTTGGGCCCATAAATACTTTTTGGAAATGTAACGACCGTTTTGGATTGAACTCACCACTTCGTCATAACGTATGAGGGATTTTAGCGATTTTTCGAAAGAATGAGCACTTGCATATTTAGAACGCTGAGAGTGTCGGCGGACGAAGAATTGAGCGTAACTTTTACACACGGTGTCCGTTTTGGGCCAACAAGTATTCTTTGGAAATGTAGCGTACGTTTTGGATTGAAGTCACCACTTCGTTGTGACATATGAGGGATTTCGGCAATTTTTCGAAAGAATGAGCACTTGCATCTTTGGAACGCTTGGATTGTCGGCGTACGAAGAATTGAGCATAACTTTTGCACATGGTGTCCATTTTGGGCCCATAAGAACTTTCTGGAAAATGTAGCGACCGTTTTGGATTGAACTCACCACTTCGTCGTAACGTACGAGGGATTTCGGCCATTTTCAAAACAATTAGCGCTTGTACGTTTAGAACGCTTGGAGAGTCGACGGACGAAGAATTGAGAGTAACTTTTGCACACGGTGTCCGTTTTGGGCCCATAAGTACTTTTTGGAAATGTAGTGACCGTTTTGGATTGAACTCACAATTTCGTCGTGGCGTAAGACGGATTTTAGCCATTTTTCAAAAGAATGCGCACTTGCACGTTTGGAATGCTTGGATTGTCGCCGTACGAAGAATTAAGCGTCACTTTTGCAAACGGCGTCTGTTTTGGGCCCATAAGTACTTTTTGGAAATGTAGCGACCGTTTTGGATTGAACTCACCATTTTTGTCATGACGTACGAGGGATTTCGGCCATTTTTCAAAAGAATGAGCACTTGTATATTTGGAACGCTTGGATTGTCGGCGTACGAAGAATTGAGCGTAACTTTTGCACACGGTGTCCGTTTTGGACCCATAAGAACTTTTTGGAAATGTAGCAACCGTTTTGGATTGAACTCACCACTTCGTCGTGACGTACGAGGGATTTCGGCCATTTTTGAAAGAATGAGCGCTTGTACATTTAGAACGCCTGGAGAGTCGACGGACGAAGAATTGAGCGTAACTTTTGCACACGGTGTCCGTTTTAGCCCCATAAGTACTTTTTGGAAATGTAGCGACCATTTTGGATTGAACTCACAATTTCATCATGACGTAAGAGGGATTTTGGCCATTTTTCAAAAGAATGCGCACTTGCACGTTTGGAACGCTTGGATTGTCGCCGTACGAAGAATTGAGCGTCACTTTTGCAAACGGCGTCTGTTTTGGGCCCATAAGTACTTTTTGGAAATGTAGCGACCGTTTTGGATTGAACTCACCACTTCATCGTGACGTACGAGGGATTTTGGCCATTTTTTGAAAGAAAGAGCGCTAGTACATTTAGAAAGCTTGGAGAGTCGGCGGACGAAGAATTGAGCGTAACTTTTGCACACAGTGTCCGTTTTGGGTCCATAAGTACTTTTTGGAAATGTAGTGACCTATTTGGATTGAACTCACCATTTCGTCGTAACGTATGAGGGATTTCGGCTATTTTTTGAAAGAATGAGCACTTGTATATTTGGAACGCTTGGACTGTCGGCGAACGAAGAATTGAGCGTAACTTTTGCACACGGTGTCCGTTTTGGGCCCATAAGAACTTTTTGGAAATGTAGCAACCGTTTTGGATTGAACTCACCACTTCGTCGTGACGTACGAGGGATTTCAGCCATTTTTGAAACAATGAGCGCGTGTACATTTAGAACGCTTGGAGAGTCGACGGACAAAGAATTGAGCGTAACTTTTGCACACGGTGCCCGTTTTGGGCCCATAAATACTTTTTGGAAATGTAGCGACCGTTTTCATCGTGACGTAGGAGGGATTTTGGCCATTTTTCAAAAGAATGTGCACTTGCATGTATGGAACGCTTGGATTGTCGCCGTACGAAGAATTGAGCGTCACTTTTGCAAACGACGTCTGTTTTGGGCCCATAAGTACTTTCTGGAAATGTAGCGACCGTTTTGGATTGAACTCACCACTTCGTCATGACGTATGAGGGATTTTAGCGATTTTTTGAAAGAATGAGCACTTGCATATTTAGAACGCTGAGAGTGTCGGCGGACGAAGAATTGAGCGTAACTTTTACACACGGTGTCCGTTTTGGGCCAACAAGTACTCTTTGGAAATGTAGCGACCGTTTTGGATTGAAGTCACCACTTCGTTGTGACATATGAGGGATTTCGGCAATTTTTTGAAAGAATGAGCACTTGCATCTTTGGAACGCTTGGATTGTCGGCGTACGAAGAATTGAGCGTAACTTTTGCACACTGTGTCCGTTTTGGGCCAATAAGAACTTTTTGAAAATGTAGCAACCGTTTTGGATTGAACTCACCACTTCGTCTTGACGTACGAGGGATTTTGGCCATTTTCGAAAGAATGAGCGCTTGTACATTTAGAACGCTTGGAGAGTCGACGGACGAAGAATTGAGCGTAACTTTTGCACACGGTGTCCGTTTTGGGCCCATAAGTACTTTTTGGAAATGTAGCGACCATTTTGGATTGAACTCACAATTTCGTCGTGACGTAAGAGGGATTTTGGCCATTTTTCAAAAGAATGTGCACTTGCATGTTTGGAACGCTTGGATTGTCGTCGTACGAAGAATTGAGCGTCACTTTTGCAAATGGCGTCTGTTTTGGGCCCATAAGCACTTTTTGGAAATGTAGCAACCGTTTTGGATTGAACTAACCAATTCGTAGTGACGTACGAGAGATTTTGGCCTTTTTTCGAAAGAATGAGCGCTTGTACATTATAACGCTTGGAGAGTCGGCTGATGAAGAATTGAGCGTAACTTTTGCACACAGTGTCCGTTTTGGGCCCATAAGTACTTTGTGGAAATGTACCGACCAATTTGGATTGAACTCACCATTTCGTCATGACGTACGAGGGATTTCAGCCATTTCTCGAAAGAATGAGTACTTGTATATTTGGAACGCTTGGATTGTCGGCGTACGAAGAATTGAGCGTAACTTTTGCACACAGTGTCCGTTTTGGGCCCATAAGTACTTTTTGGAAATGTAGCGGCCGTTTTGGATAGAACTCACCACTTCGTCGTGACGTTTGAGGGATTTTGGCAATTTTTCAAAAGAATGAGCATTTGCATTTTTGGAACGCTTGGATTGTCGGCGTACAAAGAATTGAGCGTGACTTTTGCAAACGGCGTCTGTTTTGGGCCCATAAGTACTTTTTGGAAATTTAGCGACCTTTTTGGATTGAACTCACCACTTCATCGTGACGTACGAGGGATTTTGGCCATTTTTTGAAAGAATGATGGCTTGTACATTTAGAACGCTTGGAGAGTCGGCGGACGAAGAATTGAGCGTAACTTTTGCACACGGTATCCGTTTTAGGCCCATAGGTACTTTTTGGAAATGTAGCGACCGTTTTGGATTAAACTCACCATTTCATCGTGACGTACGAGGGATTTCGGCCATTTTCCGAAAGAATGAGCACTTGCATATTTGGAA
>NW_019265394.1:0-9692 GCF_002742605.1 Olea europaea var. sylvestris
TGGGCCCAAAAGAACTTTTTGGAAATGTAGCGACCGTTTTGGATTGAACTCACCACTTCATCGTGACGTAGGAGAGATTTCAGTCATTTTTCGAAAGAATGAGCACTTACATATTTGGAACGCTGGGATTGTCAGCGTACGAAGAATTGAGCGTAACGTTTGCACACGGTGTCCGTTTTGGGCCCATAAGTACCTTTTGGAAATGTAGCGACCGTTTTGGATTGAACTCACCACTTCGTCGTGACGTATGAGGGATTTTGGCCATTTTTCGAAAGAGTGAGCACTTTCAAATTTGGAACGCTTGGATTGTCGGCGTATGGAAAATTGAGCGTAACTTTTGCACCAGGTGTTCGTTTTGGCCGGTAAGTACTTTTTGGAAATGTAGCGACCGTTTTGGATTGAACTCACCACTTCGTCGTGACGTATGAGGGATTTCGGCCATTTTTCGAAGGAGTGAGTACTTGCAAATTTGGAACGCTTGGATTGTCGGCGTATGAAGAATTGAGCGTAACTTTTGCCCCCGGTGTCCGTTTTGGGCCCGTAAGTCCTTTTTGGAAATGTAGCGACCGTTTTGGATTGAACTCAACACTTCATCGTGATGTATGAAGGATTTCAGCCATTTTTCAAAAGAATGAGGACTTGCATATTTCGAACGCTTGGATTGTCGGCGTACGAAGAATTGAGCGTAACTTTTGCACAGGGTGTCCGTTTTGGGACCATAAGTACTTTTTGGAAATGTAGCGATCGTTTTAGATTGATCTCGCCACTTCATTGTGACGTATGAGGGATTTCGGCCATTTTTCAAATGTGTGACCACTTGCATATTTGGAACGTTTCGATTGTCGGCGTACGAAGAATTGAGCGTAACTTTTGCACAAGGTGTCCGTTTTGGGCCCCTTAAGTACTTTTTGGAAATGTAGCGACCGTTTTGGATAGAACTCACCACTTCATCGTGTCGTATGAGGGATTTCAGCCATTTTTCGAAAGTGTGAGCACTTGCATATTTGGAACGTTTGGATTGTTGACGTACGAAGAATTGAGCGTAACTTTTGCACACGGTGTCCGTTTTGGGCCCGTAAGTACTTTATGGAAATGTAGTGACCGTTTTGGATTGAACTCACAACTTCGTCATTATGTACGAGGGATTTTAGCCATTTTTCAAAAGAATGAGCACTTCCGTATTTGGAACGTTTGGATTGTCGGCGTACGAAAAATTGATCGTAACTTTTGCACACGGTGTCTGTTTTGGGCCCGTAAGTACTTTTTTGAAATGTAGCGACCATTTTTATTGAACTCACCACTTCGTCGTGACCTATGAGGGATTTCGGTCATTTTTCAAATGTGCGAGCACTTCCATATTTGGAACGCTTGGATTGTCGGCGTACGAAGAATTGAGCCTAACTTTTGCACACAGTGTCCATTTTAGGCCCGTAAGTACTTTTTGGAAATGTAGCGATCGTTTTGGATTGAACTCACCACTTCGTCGTGACGTAAGAGGGATTTCGGCCATTTTTCAAAAGAATGAGCACTTGCATATTTGGAACGCTTGGATTGTCGGCGTACAAAGAGTTGAGCGAAACTTTTGTACACGGTGTCCGTTCTGGGCCCATAATAACTTATTGGAAATGTAGCGACCGTTTTGGATTGAATTCACCACTTCTTCGTGACGTAAGAGGGATTTCGGCCATTTTTTGAAAGTGTGAGCACTTGCATATTTGGAACGCTTGGATTGTTGGCGTACGAAGAATTGAGCGTAACTTTTGCACACGGTGCCCGTTTTGGGTCCGTAAGTACTTTTTGGAAATGTAGCGACCGTTTTGGATTGAACTCACCACTTCGTCTTGACGTATGACGGATTTCGGCCATTTTTCGAAAGTGTTAGCACTTGCATATTTGGAAGGCTTGGATTGTCGGCGTACGAAGAATTGAGCGTAACTTTTGCACACGGTGTCCGTTTTGGGACCATAAGTACTTATTTGAAATGTAGCGACCGTTTTGGATTGAACTCCCCACTTCGTCTTGACGTATGACGGATTTCGGCCATTTTTCGAAAGAGTGAGCACTTGCATATTTGGAACACTTGGATTGTCGGCGTACGAAGAATTGAGCGTAACTTTTGCACCCGGTGTCCGTTTTGGGCCCGTAAGCACTTTATGGAAATGTAGCGATCGTTTTGGATTGAACTCACAACTTCGTCGTTACGTACGAGGGATTTCGGCCATTTTTCAAAAGAATGTGCACTTCCATATTTGGAACGTTTTGATTGTCGACGTACGAAAAATTGATCGTAACTTTTGCACACGGTATCCGTTTTGGGCCCGTAAGTACTTTTTTGAAATGTAGCGACCGTTTTTGATTGAACTCACCACTTCATCGTGACGTATGAGGGATTTCGGTAATTTTTCAAATGTACGAGCACTTCCATATTTGGAACGCTTGGATTGTCGGCGTACGAAGAATTGAGCCTAACTTTTGCACACAGTGACCATTTTGGGCCCGTAAGTACTTTTTGGAAATGTAGCGACCATTTTGGATTGAACTCACCACTTCGTCATGATGTAAGAGGGATTTCGGCCATTTTTCAAAAGAATGGGCACTTGCATATTTGGAACGCTTGGATTGTCGACGTACGAAGAGTTGAGCGTAACTTTTGTACACGTTGTCCGTTCTGGGCCCATAATAACTTATTGGAAATGTAGCGACCGTTTTGGATTGAACTCACCACTTCGTCGTGACGTAAGAGGGATTTCGGCCATTTTTTGAAAGTGTGAGCACTTGCATATTTGGAACGCTTGGATTGTCAGCGTACGAAGAATTGAGCGTAACTTTTGCACACGGTGTCCGTTTTGGGACCATAAGTACTTTTTGGAAATGTAGCGACCGTTTTGGATTGAACTCACCACTTCGTCATGACGTATGAGGGATTTTGGCCATTTTTCGAAAGTGTTAGCACTTGCATAATTGGAATGCTTGGATTGTCGGTGTACGAAGAATTGAGCGTCCCTTTTGCACCCGGTGTTCCTTTTGGGCCCGTAAGTACTTTTTGGAAATGTAGCGACCGTTTTGGATTAAACTCACCACTTCGTCGCGACGTATGAGGGATTTCGGCCATTTTTCGAAAGAGTGAGCACTTGCATATTTGGAACGCTTGGATTGTCGGCGTACGAAGAATTGAGCGTAAGTTTTGCACCTGGTGTTCGTTTTGGGCCCGTAAGTACTTTTTAGAAACGTAGCGACTGTTTTGGATTGAACTCACAACTTCGTCGTGACGTAAGAGGGATTTCGGCCATTTTTTGAAAGAATGAGCACTTGCATATTTGGAAGGCTTGGATTGTCGGCGTACGAAGAATTGAGCGTAACTTTTGCACACGGTGTCCGTTTTGGGACCGTAAGTACTTATTTGAAATGTAGTGACCGTTTTGGATTGAACTCACCACTTCATCGTGATGTATTAGGGATTTCGACCATTTTTCGAAAGAGTGAGCACTTGCATATTTGGAACAGTTGGATTGTCGGCGTACGAAGAATTGAGCGTAACTTTTGCACCCGGTGTCCGTTTTGGGCCCGTGAGTACTTTATGGAAATGTAGCGACCGTTTTGGATTGAACTCATAACTTCGTCGTTACGTACGAGGGATTTCGGCCATTTTTCAAAAGAATGAGCAATTCCATATTTGGAACGTTTGGATTGTCGACGTACGAAGAATTGATCGTAACTTTTGCACACGGTGTCCATTTTGGGCCCGTAAGTACTTTTTTGAAATATAGCGACCGTTTTTTATTGAACTCACCACTTCATCGTGACATATGAGGGATTTCGTTAATTTTTCAAATCTACGAGCACTTCCATATTTGGAATGCTTGGATTGTCGGCGTACGAAGAATTGAGCCTAACTTTTGCACACAGTGACCATTTTGGGCCCGTAAGTACTTTTTGGAAATGTAGCGACCATTTTGGATTGAACTCACCACTTCGTCGTGATGTAAGAGGGATTTCGGCCATTTTTCAAAAGAATGAGCACTTGCATATTTGGAACGCTTGGGTTGTCGACGTACGAAGAGTTGACTGTAACTTTTGCACACGGTGTCCGTTCTGGGCCCGTAATAACTTATTGGAAATGTAGCGACCATTTTGGATTGAACTCACCACTTCGTCGTGACGTAAGAGGAATTTCGGCCATTTTTTGAATGTGTGAGCACTTGCATATTTGGAACGCTTGGATTGTCAGCGTACGAAGAATTGAGCGTAACTTTTGCACACGGTGTCTGTTTTGGGACCACAAGTACTTTTTGGAAATGTAGCGACCATTTTGGACTGAACTCGCCACTTCGTCATGACGTATGAGGAATTTCGGCCATTTTTCGAAAGTGTTAGCACTTGCATATTTGGAACGCTTGGATTGTCGGCGTACGAAGTATTGAGCGTCCCTTTTGCACCCGGTGTTCCTTTTGGGCCCGTAAGTACTTTTTGGAAATGTGGCGACCGTTTTGGATTGAACTCACAACTTCGTCGTGATGTAAGAGGTATTTCGGCCATTTTTTGAAAGAATGAGCACTTGCATATTTGGAAGGCTTGGATTGTCGGCGTACGAAGAATTAAGCGTAACTTTTGCACACGATGTCGGTTTTGGGACCATAAGTACTTATTGGAAATGTAGCGACCGTTTTGGATTGAACTCACCACTTCGTCATGACGTATTAGGGATTTCGACCATTTTTTGAAAGAGTGAGAACTTGCATATTTGGAACGCTTGGATTGTCGGCGTACGAAGAATTGAGCGTAACTTTTGCACCCGGTGTCCGTTTTGGGCCCGTAAGGACTTTATGGAAATGTAGCGACCATTTTGGATTGAACTCACAACTTCATCGTTACGTACAAGGGATTTCGGCCATTTTTCAAAAGAATGAGCACTTCCATATTTGGAATGTTTGGATTGTCGGCGTACGAAGAATTGATCGTAACTATTGCACACGGTGTCCGTTTTGGGCCCGTAAGTACTTTTTTGAAATATAGCGACCGTTTTTGATTGAACTCACCACTTCATCGTGACGTATGAGGGATTTCGGTAATTTTTCGAATGTACGAGCACTTCCATATTTGGAACGCTTGGATTGTCGACGTACGAAGAATTGAGCCTAACTTTTGCACACAGTGACCATTTTGGGCCCATAAGTACTTTTTGGAAATGTAGCGACCATTTTGGATTGAACTCACCACTTCGTCGTGATGTAAGAGGGTTTTTGGCCATTTTTCAAAAGAATGAGCACTTGCATATTTGGAACGCTTGGATTTTCGGCGTACGAAGTGTTGAGCGTAACTTTTGCACACGGTGTCCGTTCTGGGCCCGTAATAACTTATTGGAAATGTAGCGACCATTTTGGATTGAACTCACCACTTCGTCGTGACGTAAGAGGGATTTCGGCCATTTTTTGAATGTGTGAGTACTTGCATATTTGGAAAGCTTGGATTGTCAGCGTACGAAGAATTGAGCGTAACTTTTGCACACGGTGTCTGTTTTGGGACCACAAGTACTTTTTGGAAATGTAGCGACCATTTTGGATTGAACTCGCCACTTCATCATGACGTATGAGGAATTTCGGCCATTTTTCGAAAGTGTTAGCACTTGCATACTTGGAACGCTTGGATTGTTGGTGTACGAAGAATTGAGCGTCCCTTTTGCACCCGGTGTTCCTTTTGGGCCCGTAAGTACTTTTTGGAAATGTAGCGACCGTTTTGGATTGAACTCACAACTTTGTCATGATGTAAGAGGTATTTCGGCCATTTTTTGAAAGAATGAGCACTTGCATATTTGGAAGGCTTGGATTGTCGGCGTACGAAGAATTGAGTGTAACTTTTGTACACGGTGTCGGTTTTGGGACCATAAGTACTTATTGGAAATGTAGCGATCGTTTTGGATTGAACTCACCACTTCGTCATGACGTATTAGGGATTTCGACCATTTTTTGAAAGAGTGAGAACTTACATATTTGGAACGCTTGGATTGTCGGCGTACGAAGAATTGAGCGTAACTTTTGCAACCGGTGTCCGTTTTGGGCCCGTAAGGACTTTATGGAAATGTAGCGACCGTTTTGGATTGAACTCACAACTTCGTCGTTACGTACGAGGGATTTCGGCCATTTTTCAAAAGAATGTGCACTTTCATATTTGGAACGTTTGGATTGTCGGCGTACGAAGAATTGATCGTAACTTTTGCACACGGTGTCCGTTTTGGGCCCGTAAGTACTTTTTTGAAATGTAGCGACCGTTTTTGATTGAACTCACCACTTCGTCGTGACCTTTGTGTGATTTCAGTAATTTTTCAAATGTGCGAGCACTTCCATATTTGGAACGCTTGGATTGTAGGCGTACGAAGAATTGAGCCTAACTTTTGCACACAGTGACCGTTTTGGGCCCGTAAGTACTTTTTGGAAATGTAGTGACCGTTTTGGATTGAACTCACCACTTCGTCGTGACGTAAGAGGGATTTCGGCCATTTTTCAAAAGAATGAGCAATTGCATATTTGGAACGCTTGGATTGTCGGCGTACGAAGAGTTGAGCGTAACTTTTGTACACGGTGTCCGTTCTGGGCCCATAATAACTTATTGGAAATGTAGCGACCGTTTTGGATTGAACTCACCCCTTCGTCGTGACGTAAGAGGGATTTCGGCCATTTTTTGAAAGTGTGAGCACTTTCATATTTGGAACGCTTGGATTGTCAGCGTACGAAGAATTGAGCGTAACTTTTGCACACGGTGTCCGTTTTGGGACCATAAGTACTTTTTCGAAATATAGCGGCCGTTTTGGATTGAACTCACCACTTCATCATGACTTATAAGGGATTTCGGCCATTTTTCGAAAGTGTTAGCACTTGCATATTTGGAACGCTTGGATTGTCGACGTACGAAGAATTGAGCGTCCCTTTTGCACCCGGTGTTCCTTTTGGGCCCGTAAGTACCTTTTGGAAATGTAGCGACCGCTTTGGATTGAACTCACCACTTCGTTGTGACGTATAAGGGATTTCGGCCATTTTTCGAAAGAGTGAGCACTTGCATATTTGGAACGCTTGGATTGTCGGCGTACGAAGAATTGAGCGTAACTTTTGCACCTGGTGTTCGTTTTGGGCCCGTAAGTAGTTTTTGGAAACGTAGCGACCGTTTTGTATTGAACTCACTACTTCGTCGTAACGTAAGAGGGATTTCGACCATTTTTTGAAAGAATGAGCACTTGCATATTTGGAAGGCTTGGATTGTCGGCGTACGAAGAATTGAGCGTAACTTTTGCACACCGTGTCCGTTTTGGGACCATAAGTACTTATTGGAAATGTAGCGACCGTTTTGGATTGAACTCACCACTTCGTCGTGACGTATTAGGGATTTCGGCCATTTTTCGAAAGAGTGAGCACTTGCATATTTTGAATGCTTGGATTGTCGGCGTACGAAGTATTGAGCGTAACTTTTACACCCGGTGTCCGTTTTGGGCCCGTAAGTACTATGTGGAAATGTAGCGACCATTTTGGATTGAACTCACTACTTCGTCGTGACGAATGAGGGACTTCGGCCATTTTTCGAAAGAGGGAGCATTTGCATATTTGGAACGCTTGGATTGTCGGCGTACGAAGAATTGAGCGCAACTTTTGCACCTGGTGTTCGTTTTGGGCCCGTAAGTACTTTTTGGAAACGTAGCGACCGTTTTGGATTGAACTCACAACTTCGTCGTGACGTAAGAGGGATTTCGACCATTTTTTGAAAGAATGAGCACTTGCTTATTTGGAAGGCTTGGATTGTCGGCGTACGAAGAATTGAGCGCAACTTTTGCACCTGGTGTTCGTTTTGGGCCCGTAAGTACTTTTTGGAAACGTAGCGACCGTTTTGGATTGAACTCACCACTTCGTCGTGACGTATGAGCGATTTCGTCCATTTTTCCAAAGAGGGAGCACTTGCATATTTGGAACGTTTGGATTGTCGGCGTACGAAGAATTGAGCGTAACTTTTGCACACGGTGTCCGTTTTGGGACCATAAGTACTTCTTGGAAATGTAGCGACCATTTTGGATTGAACTCACCACTTCGTCGTGATGTATGAGGGATTTTGGCCATTTTTCGAAAGAGTGAGCACTTGCATACTTTGAACGCTTGGATTGTCGGCTTACGAAGAACTGAGCGTAACTTTTGCATATGGTGTCCGTTTTGGGCCCGTAAGTACATTTTGGAAATGTAGCGACCGTTTTAGATTGAACTCACCACTTCGTCGTGACGTATGAGCGATTTCGTCCATTTTTCCAAAGAGGGAGCACTTGCATATTTGGAACGTTTGGATTGTCGGCGTACGAAGAATTGAGCGTAACTTTTGCATATGGTGTCCGTTTTGGGCCCGAAAGTACATTTTGGAAATGTAGCGACCGTTTTAGATTGACCTCACCACTTCGTCGTGATGTATGAGGGCTTTTGGCCATTTTTCGAAAGAATGAGCACTTTTATATTTGGAAGGCATCGATTGTCGGCGTTCGAAGAATTGAGCGTAACTTTTGCATATGGTGTCCGTTTTGGGCCCGAAAGTACATTTTGGAAATGTAGCGACCGTTTTAGATTGACCTCACCACTTCGTCGTGATGTATGAGGGCTTTTGGCCATTTTTCGAAAGAGTGAGCACTTGCGTATTTGGAACGCTTGGATTGTCGGCGTACGAAGAATTGAGCGTAACTTTTGCACCTGGTGTTCGTTTTGGGCCCGTAAGTAGTTTTTGGAAACGTTGCGACCATTTTGGATTGAACTCACTACTTCGTCGTAACGTAAGAGGGATTTCGACCATTTTTTGAAAGAATGAGCACTTACATATTTGGAAGGCTTGGATTGTCGGCGTACGAAGAATTGAGCGTAACTTTTGCACACCGTGTCCGTTTTCGGACCATAAGAAATTATTGGAAATGTAGCGACCGTTTTGGATTGAACTCACCACTTCGTCGTGACGTATTAGGGATTTCGGCCATTTTTCGAAAGAGTGAGCACTTGCATATTTGGAATGCTTGGATTGTCGGCGTACGAAGAATTGAGCGTAACTTTTACACCCGGTGTCCGTTTTGGACCCGTAAGTACTATGTGGAAATGTAGCGACCATTTTGGATTGAACTCACCACTTCGTCGTGACGAATGAGGGATTTCGGCCATTTTTCGAAAGAGTGAGCACTTGCATATTTGGAATGCTTGGATTGTCGGCGTACGAAGAATTGAGCGTAACTTTTGTACACGGTGTCTGTTCTGGGCCCGTAATAACTTTTTGGAAATGTAGCGACCGTTTTGGATTGAACTCACAACTTCGTCGTGACGTACGAGGGATTTCGACCATTTTTTGAAAGAATGAGCACTTGCATATTTGGAAGGCTTGGATTGTTGGCGTACGAAGAATTGAGCGTAACTTTTGTACACGGTGTCTGTTCTGGGCCCGTAATAACTTTTTGGAAATATAGCGAACGTTTTGGATTGAACTCACCACTTCGTCGTGACGTAAGAGGGATTTTGGCCATTTTTTGAAAGTGTGAGCACTTGCATATTTGAAACGCTTGGATTGTCAGCGTACGAAGAATTGAGCGTAACTTTTACACATGGTGTCCGTTTTGGGACCATAAGTACTTTTTGGAAATGTAGCAACCGTTTAGGATTGAACTCACCACTTCGTCGTGACGTATGAGGGATTTC
>NW_019265394.1:9729-10266 GCF_002742605.1 Olea europaea var. sylvestris
ATTTCGGCCATTTTTCGAAAGAGTGAGCACTTGCATATTTGGAACGCTTGGATTGTCGGCGTACGAAGAATTGAGCGTAACTTTTGCACCCGGTGTCCGTTTTGGGCCCGTAAGTACTTTGTGGAAATGTAGCGACCATTTTGGATTGAACTCACCACTTCGTCGTGATGTGTGAGGGATTTCGGCCATTTTTCGAAAGAGTGAGCACTTGCAAATTTGGAACGCTTGGATTGTCGGCGTACGAAGAATTGAGCGTAACTTTTGCACACGGTGCCCGTTTTTGGCCCGTAAGTACTTTTTGGAAATGTAGCGACCGTTTTGGATTGAACTCACAACTTCATCGTTACGTACGAGGGATTTCGGCCATTTTTCAAAAGAATGAGCACTTCCATATTTGGCACGTTTGGATTGTCGGCGTACGAAGAATTGATCGTAACTTTTGCACACGGTGTCTGTTTTGGGCCCGTAAGTACTTTTTTGAAATATAGCGACCGTTTTTGATTGAACTCACCACTTCATCGTGACGTATGAGGGATT
>NW_019265395.1:0-10266 GCF_002742605.1 Olea europaea var. sylvestris
ATACTTCACGATGAATTGGTGAGTTCAATCCAAAACGGTCGCTACATTTCCAAAAAGTACTTGCGGCCCCGAAACGGACACCGAGTGCAAAAGTTACACTCAATTCTTCGTACGCCGACAATCCAACCGTTCCAAATATGCAAGTGCTCATTCTTTCGAAAAATGGCTAAAATCCCTCGTACGTTATGATGTAGTTGTGAGTTCAATCAAAAACGGTCGCTACATTTCCAAAAAGTACTTACGGACCCAAATCTGACACCGTTTGCAATAGTTACGCTCAATTCTTCGTACGCCGACAATCCAAACGTTCCAAATATGCAAGTGCTCACACTTTGGAAAAATGGCTGAAATCGCTCATACGTCACGACGAAGTGGTGAGTTCAATCCAAAACGGTCGCTACAGTTCCAAAAAGTTCTTATGGGCCCAAAACGGACACCGTGTGCAAAAGTTACACTCAATTCTTCGTACGCCGACAATCCGAGCGTTCCAAATATACAAGTGCTCATTCTTTCAAAAAATGGGCAAAATCCCTCATACGTCGCGACGAATTGGTGAGTTCAATCCAAAACGGTCGCTACATTTCCAAAAAGTACTTACGGGCCTAAAACGGTCACCGGGTGCAAAAGTTACGCTCAATTCTTCGTACGTCGACAATCCAAGCGTTCCAAATTTGCAAGTGCTCATTCTTTCGAAAAATGGACGAAATCCCACGTAAGTCACGATGAATTGGTGAGTTCAATCCAAAACGGTCGCTACATTTCCAAAAAGTACTTGCGGGCCCAAAACGGACACTGGGTGCAAAAGTTACGCTCAATTCTTCGTACGCCGACAATCCAAGCGTTCCAAATATGCAAGTGCTCACTCTTTCAAAAATTGGCCTAAATCCCTCATACGTCACGACGAAGTGGTGAGTTCAATCTAAAACGGTCGCTACATTTTCAAGAATTACGTATCGGCCCAAAACGGACACCGTGTGCAAAAGTTACGCTCACTTCTTCGTACGCCGACAATCCAAGCGTTTCAAATATGCAAGTGCTCATTCTTTTAAAAAATGGCCGAAATCCCTCATACGTCATGACGAATTGGTGAGTTCAATCCAAAACGGTCGCTACATTTCCAAAAAGTACTTACGGTCCCAGAACGGACACCGTGTACAAAAGTTACGCTCAATTCTTCGTACGCCGACAATCCAAGCGTTCCAAGTATGCAAGTGCTCACACTTTTGAAAAATGGTCAAAATCCCTCATACGTCACGAAGAAGTGGTGAGTTCAACCCAAAACGATCGCTGCATTTCCAAAAAGTTCTTATGGGCCCAAAACGGACACCGTGTGCAAAAGTTACGCTAAAGACTTCGTACGTCGACAATCCAAGCGTTCCAAATATGCAAGTGCTCATTCTTTCGAAAAATGGCCTAAATCCCTCATACTTCACGATGAATTGGTGAGTTCAATCCAAAACGGTCGCTACATTTCCAAAAAGTACTTGCGGGCCCAAAACGGACACCGGGTGCAAAAGTTACGCTCAATTCTTCGTACGCCGACAATCCAAGCGTTCCAAATGTGCAAGTGCTCATTCTTTCAAAAAATGGACGAAATCCCACGTATGTCACGATGAATTGGTGAGTTCAATCCAAAACGGTCGCTACATTTCCAAAAAGTACTTGCGGGCCCAAAACGGACACTGGGTGCAAAAGTTACGCTCAATTCTTCGTACGCCGACAATCCAAGTGTTCCAAATATGCAAGTGCCTACTCTTTCAAAAATTGGCCTAAATCCCTCATACGTCACGATGAAGTGGTGAGTTCAATCTAAAACGGTCGCTACATTTTCAAGAAGTACGTATCGGCCCAAAACGGACACCCTGTGCAAAAGTTACGCTCACTTCTTCGTACGCCGACAATCCAAGCGTTTCAAATATGCAAGTACTCATTCTTTTAAAAAATGGCCGAAATCCCTCCTACGTCACGACGAATTGGTGAGTTCAATCCAAAACGGTCGCTACATTTCCAAAAAGTACTTACGGGCCCAGAACGGACACCGTGTACAAAAGTTACGCTCAATTCTTTGTACGCCGACAATCCAAGCGTTCCAAATCTGCAAGTGCTCATTCTTTCGAAAAATGGCTGAAATCCCTCGTACGTCATGACGAAGTTGTGAGTTCAATCCAAAAGGGTCGCTACATTTCCAAAAAGTACTTAGGGGCCCAAAACGGACACCGTGTGCGAAAGTTACGCTCAATTCTTTGTACGCCGACAATCCAAGCGTTCCAAATCTGCAAGTGCTCATTCTTTCGAAAAATGGCTGAAATCCCTCGTACGTCATGACGAAGTTGTGAGTTCAATCCAAAAGGGTCGCTACATTTCCAAAAAGTACTTAGGGGCCCAAAACGGACACCGTGTGCGAAAGTTACGCTCAATTCTTTGTACGCCGACAATCCAAGCGTTCCAAATATGCAAGTGCTCATTCTTTCGAAAAATGGCTGAAATCCCTCGTACGTCATGATGAAGTTGTGAGTTCAATCAAAAATGGTTGCTACATTTCCAAAAAGTACTTACGGGCCCAAAACGGACACCGTTTGCAATAGTTACGCTCAATTCTTCGTACGCCGACAATCCAAACGTTCCAAATATGCAAGTGCTCACACTTTGGAAAAATGGTCGAAATCGCTCATACGTCACGACGAAGTGGTGAGTTCAATCCAAAACGGTCGCTACATTTCCAAAAAGTTCTTATGGGCCCAAAACGGACACCGTGTGCAAAAGTTACGCTCACTTCTTCGTACGCCGACAATCCAAGCGTTCCAAATATGCAAGTGCTCACTCTTTCGAAAAATGGCCAAAATCCCTCATACGTTACGACGAAGTTGTGAGTTAAATCCTAAACGGTCGCTACATTTCCAAAAAGTACTTGCGGGCCCAAAACGGTCACCGGGTGCAAAAGTTACGCTCAATTCTTCGTACGCCGACAATCCAAGCGTTCCAAATTTGCAAGTGCTCATTCTTTCGAAAAATGGACGAAATCCCATGTACGTCATGACGAATTGGTGAGTTCAATCCAAAACGGTCGCTACATTACCAAAAAGTACTTGCGGGCCCAAAATGAACACCGGGTGCAAAAGTTACGCTCAATTCTTCGAACACCGACAATCCAAGCGTTCCAAATATGCAAGTGCTCATTCTTTCGAAAAATGGCCGAAATCTCTCGTACGTCACGACGAACTTGTGAGTTCAATCTAAAACGGTCGCTACATTTCCAAAAAGTACTTACGGGCCCAAAATGGACACCGTGTGCAAAAGTTACGCTCAATTCTTCGTACGCCGACAAACCAAGCGTTCCAAATATGCAAGTACTCACACTTTCGAAAAATGGCCGAAATCCCTCATACGTCAGGACAAAGTGGTGAGTTCAATCCAAAACGGTCGCTAAGTTTCCAAAAAGTTCTTATGGGCCCAAAACGGACACCGTGTGCAAAAGTTACGCTGGATTCTTCGTACGCCGACAATCCAAGCGTTCCAAATATGCAAGTGCTCATTCGTTTGAAAAATGGCCGAAATCCCTCATACGTCACGACGAATTGGTGAGTTCAATCCAAAACGGTCGCAACATTTTCAAAAAGTACTTGCGGGCCCAAAACGGACACCGGGTGCAAAAGTTACGCTCAATTCTTCGTACGCCAACAATCCAAGCGTTCCAAATATGCAAGTGCTCACTCTTTTGAAAATGGCTGAAATCCCTCAGACGTCACGATTAAGTGTGTGAGTTCAATCTAAAACGGTCGCTACATTTCCAAAAAGTACTTACGGGCCCAAAACGGACACTGCGTGCAAAAGTTACGCACAATTCTTCGTATGATGACAATCCAAGCGTTCCAAATATGCAAGTGCTCACTCTTTCGAAAAATGGCCGAAATCCCTCATACGTCATGACGAAGCGGTGAGTTCAATCCAAAACGGTCGCTACATTTCCAAAAAGTACTTACGGGCCCAAAACGGACACCGTGTGCGATAGTTACGCTCAATTCTTCGTACGCCGACAATCCAAACGTTCCAAATAGGCAAGTGCTCACACTTTGGAAAAATGGCTGAAATCGCTCATACGTCACGACGAAGTGGTGAGTTCAATCCAAAACGGTCGCTACATTTCCAAAAAGTTCTTATGGGCCCAAAACGGACACCGTGTGCAAAAGTTACGCTCAATTCTTCGTACGTCGACAATCCAAGCGTTCCAAACATGTAAGTGCTAATTCTTTCGAAAAAAAGCCAAAATCCCTCGTATGTCACGATGAAGTGGTGAGTTCAATCTAAAACGGTCGCTACATTTCCAAAAAGTACTTACGGGCCCAAAATGGACACCGTGTGCAAAAGTTACGCTCAATTCTTCGTACGCCGACAATCCAAGCATTCCAAATATGCAAGTGGTCACACTTTCGAAAAATGGCCGAAATCCCTCAGACGTCACGATGAAGTGGTGAGTTCAATCTAAAATGGTCGGTACATTTCCAAAAAGTACTTACGGGCCCAAAATGGACACCGTTTGCAAAAGTTACGCTCAATTCTTCATACGACGACAACCCAAGCGTTCCAAATATGCAAGTGCTCACTCTTTCGAAAAATGGCCGAAATCCCGTATACGTCATGACAAAGCGGTGAGTTCAACCCAAAACGGTCGGTACATTTCCAAAAAGTACTTACGGGCCCAAAACGGACACCGGGTGCAAAAGTTATGCTCAATTCTTCGTACGCCGACAATCCAAGCGTTCCAAATATGCAAGTGCTCACTCTTTTGAAAATTGGCCGAAATCCCTCATACGTCACAACGAAGTGGTGAGCTCAATCTAAAATGGTTGTTACTTTTCCAAGAAGTACGTATCGGCCCAAAACGGACACCGTGTGTAAAAGTTACGCTCACTTCTTCGTACGTCGACAATCCAAGCGTTCCAAATATGCAAGTGCTCATTCTTTCGAAAAATGGCAAAAATCCCTCATACGTCACGACGAATTGGTGAGTTCAATCCAAAACGGTCGCTACATTTTCAAAAAGTACTTGCGGGCCCAAAACGGACACCGGGTGCAAAAGTTACGCTCAATTCTTCGTACGTCAACAATCCAAGCGTTCCATATATGCAAGTGCTCACTCTATCGAAAAATGGCTGAAATCCCTCAGACGTCACGATTTAGTGTGTGAGTTCAATCTAAAACGGTCGCTACATTTCTAAAAAGTACTTGCGGCCCCGAAACGGATACCGGGTGCAAAAGTTACGCTCAATTCTTCGTACGCCGACAATCCAAATGTTCCAAATAAGCAAGTGCTCACACTTTGGAAAAATGGCCGAAATCGCTCATACGTCACGACGAAGTGGTGAGTTCAATCCAAAACGGTCACTACATTTCCAAAAAGTTCTTATGGGCCCAAAACGGACACCGTGTGCAAAAGTTACGCTCAATTCTTCGTACGTCGACAATCCAAGCGTTCCAAATATGTAAGTGCTAATTCTTTCGAAAAAAAGCCAAAATCCCTCGGATGTGACGACGAAGTAGTGAGTTCAATCCAAAACGATCGCTAGATTTCCAAAAAGTACTTACGGGCCCAGAACGGACACCGTGTGCAAAAGTTACGCTCAATTCTTCGTACGCCGACAATCCAAGCGTTCCAAATATGCAAGTGCGAATTCTTTCGAAAAAAAGCCAAAATCCCTCGGATGTGACGACGAAGTAGTGAGTTCAATCCAAAACGAGCGCTAGATTTCCAAAAAGTACTTACGGGCCCAAAACGGACAACGTGTGCAAGAGTTACGCTCAATTCTTCGTACGCCGACAATCCAAGCGTTCCAAATATGCAAGTGCGAATTCTTTCGAAAAAAAGCCAAAATCCCTCGGATGTGACGACGAAGTAGTGAGTTCAATCCAAAACGAGCGCTAGATTTCCAAAAAGTACTTACGGGCCCAAAACGGACAACGTGTGCAAGAGTTACGCTCAATTCTTCGTACGCCGACAATCCAAGCGTTCCAAATATGCAAGTGCGAATTCTTTCGAAAAAAAGCCAAAATCCCTCGGATGTGACGACGAAGTAGTGAGTTCAATCCAAAACGAGCGCTAGATTTCCAAAAAGTACTTACGGGCCCAGAACGGACACCGTGTGCAAAAGTTACGCTAAATACTTCGTACGCCGACAATCCAAGCGTTCCAAATATGCAAGTGCTCATTCTTATGAAAAATGGTCGAAATCCCTCGTACGTCACGATAAAGTTGTGAGTTCAATCTAAAATGGTCGCTACATTTCCAAAAAGTACTTACGGGCCCAGAACGGACACCGTGTGCAAAAGTTACCCTCCATTCTTCGTACGCCGACAATCCAAGCTTTCCAAATATGCAAGTGCTCATTCTTACGAAAAATGGCCGAAATCCCTCGTACGTCACGATAAAGTTGTGAGTTCAATCTAAAACGGTCGCTACATTTCCAAAAAGTACTTACGGGCCCAGAACGGACACAGTGTGCAAAAGTTACGCTCAATTCTTCGTAATCCGACAATCCAAGCGTTCCAAATATGCAAGTGCTCACACTTTCGAAAAATGGCCGAAATCCCTCATACGTCATGACAAAGTGGTGAGTTCAATCCAAAATGGTCGCTACATTTCCAAAAAGTACTTACGGGCCCAGAACGGACACAGTGTGCAAAAGTTACGCTCAATTCTTCGTAATCCGACTATCCAAGCGTTCCGAATATAAAAGTGCTCATTCTTTCGAAAAATGGCCGAAATCCCTCATACGTCACGACGAAGTGGTGAGTTCAATCCAAAACGGTCGCTACATTTCCAAAAAGTTCTTATGGGCCCAAAACGGACACCGTGTGCAAAAGTTACGCTAAATACTTCGTACGTCGACAATCCAAGCGTTCCAAACATGCAAGTGCTCATTCTTTTGAAAAATGGCCGAAATCCCTCATACGTCACGACGAATTGGTGAGTTCAATCTAAAACGGTCCAAAAAGTACTTGCGGGCCCGAAATGGACACCGGGTGCAAAATTTACGCTCAATTCTTCGTACGCCAACAATCCAAGCGTTCCAAATATGCAAGTGCTCATTCTTTCAAAAAATGGCTGAAATCCTTCATACGTCATGATGAAGTTGTGAGTTCAATCAAAAACGGTTGCTACATTTCCAAAAAGTACTTACGGGCCCAAAACGGACACCGTGTGCAAAAGTTACGCTCAATTCTTCGTACGTCGACAATCCAAGCGTTCCAAATATAAAAGTGCTCATTCTTTCAAAAAATGGCTGAAATCCTTCATACGTCATGATGAAGTTGTGAGTTCAATCAAAAACGGTCGCTACATTTCCAAAAACTACTTATGGGCCCGAAACGGACACCGTGTGCAAAAGTTACGCTCAATTCTTCGTACGCCGACAATCCGAGCGTTCCAAATATGCAAGTGCTCATTCTTTCGAAAAATGGGCAAAATCCCTCATACGTCGCGACGAATTGGTGAGTTCAATCCAAAACGGTCGCTACATTTCCAAAAAATACTTGCGGGCCCAAAACGGACACCGGGTGCAAAAGTTACGCTCAATTCTTCGTACGCCGACAATCCAAGCCTTCCAAATATGCAAGTGCTCATTCTTTCGAAAAATGGCCGAAATATCTCGTACGTCACGATGAACTTGTGAGTTCAATCTAAAACGATCGCTTCATTTCCAAAAAGTACTTACGGGCCCAAAACGGACACCGTGTGCAAAAGTTACGCTGAATTCTTCGTACGCCTACAAACCAAGCGTTCCAAATATGCAAGTGCTCACTCTTTCAAAAATTGGCCGAAATCCCTCATACGTCACGACGAAGTGGTGAGTTCAATCTAAAACGGTCGCTACATTTTCAAGAAGTACGTATCGGCCCAAAACGGACACCGTGTGCAAAAGTTACGCTCACTTCTTCGTACGCCGACAATCCAAGCGTTCCAAAAATGCAAGTGCTCATTCTTTGAAAAAATGGCCAAAATCCCTCATACGTCATGATGAATTGGTGAGTTCAATCCAAAACGATCGCTACATTTTCAAAAAGTACTTGCGGGCCCAAAACGGACACCAGGTGCAAAAGTTACGCTCAATTCTTCGTACGTCGACAATCCAAGCGTTCCAAATATGCAAGTGCTCATTCTTTCGAAAAATGGCCGAAATCTCTCGTACGTCACGACGAACTTGTGAGTTCAATCTAAAACGGTCGCTTCATTTCCAAAAATTACTTACGGGCCCAAAACGGACACCGTGTGCAAAAGTTACGCTCAATTCTTCGCACGCCGACAATCCAAGCGTTCCAAATATGCAAGTGCTCACACTTTCAGAGAATGGCTGAAATCCCTCATACGTCACGACGAAGTGGTGAGTTCAGTCCAAAATGGTCGCTACATTTCCAAAAACTTCTTATGGGCCCAAAACGGACACCGTGTGCAAAAGTTACACTCAATTCTTCGTACGCCGACAATCCAAGCGTTCCAAATATGCAAGTGCTCATTCTTTCAAAAAATGGGCAAAATCCCTCATACGTCGCGACAAAGTGGTGAGTTCAATCCAAAACGGTCGCTACATTTCCAAAAAGTACTTGCGTGCCCAGAACGGACACCGGGTGTAAAAGTTACGCTCAATTCTTCGTACGCCGACAATCCAAGCGTTCCAAAATGCAAGTGCTCATTCTTTTGAAAAATGGCCGAAATCCCTCGTACGTCACGACGAATTGGTGACTTCAGTCCAAAACGGTCGCTACATTTCCAAAAAGTACTTGCGGGCCCAAAACGGACACCGTGTGCAAAAGTTACGCTCAATTCTTCGTACGTCGACAATCCAAGCGTTCCAAATATGCAAGTGCTCATTCGTTCGAAAAATGGCCGAAATCTCTCGTACGTCACGACGAACTTGTGAGTTCAATCTAAAACGGTCGCTTCATTTCCAAAAATTACTTACGGGCCCAAAACGGACACCGGGGGCAAAAGTTACGCTCAATTCTTCGTACGTCGACAATCCAAGCGTTCCAAATATGCAAGTGCTCATTCGTTCGAAAAATGGCCGAAATCTCTCGTACGTCACGACGAACTTGTGAGTTCAATCTAAAACGGTCGCTTCATTTCCAAAAATTACTTACGGGCCCAAAACGGACACCGTGTGCAAAAGTTACGCTCAATTCTTCGCACGCCGACAATCCAAGCGTTCCAAATATGCAAGTGCTCACAATTTCAGAGAATGGCCGAAATCCCTCATACGTCACGACGAAGTGGTGAGTTCAGTCCAAAATGATCGCTACATTTCCAAAAAGTTCTTATGGGCCCAAAACGGACACCGTGTGCAAAAGTTACACTCAATTCTTCGTACGCCGACAATCCAAGCGTTCCAAATATGCAAGTGCTCATTCTTTCAAAAAATGGGCAAAATCCCTCATACGTCACGACAAAGTGGTGAGTTCAATCCAAAACGGTCGCTACATTTCCAAAAAGTACTTGCGTGCCCAGAACGAACACCGGGTGTAAAAGTTACGCTCAATTCTTCGTACGCCGACAATCCAAGCGTTCCAAATATGCAAGTGCTCATTCTTTTGAAAAATGGCCGAAATCCCTCGTACGTCACGACGAATTGGTGACTTCAGTCCAAAATGGTCGCTACATTTCCAAAAAGTACTTGCGGGCCCAAAACGGACACCGGGTGCAAAAGTTACGCTCAATTCTTCGTACGCTGACAATCCAAGCGTTCCAAATATGCAAGTGCTCTCTCTTTCGAAAAATAGTCGAAATCCCTCATACGTCACGACCAAGTGGTGAGTTCAATCCAAAACGGTGGCTACATTTCCAAAAAGTACTTACGGGCCCAAAACGGTCACAGTGTGCAAAAGTTACCCTCAATTCTTCGTACGATGACAATCCTGGCGTTCCAAATACGCAAGTGCTCATTCTTTCGAAAAATGGCCAAAATCCCTCGTACGTCATGATGAAGTGGTGAGCTCAATCAAAAACGGTCGCTACGTTTCCAAAAAGTACTTACGGGCCCAAAATGGACATCGTGTGCAAAAGTTACGCTCAATTCCACGTACGCCGACAATCCAAGCGTTCCAAATTTGCAAGTGCTCACAATTTTGAAAAATGGCCGAAATCCCTCTTACGTCACGATGAAGTGGTGAGTTCAATCCAAAACGGTCGCTACATTTTCCAAAAAGTTCTTATGGGCACAAAACGGACACCGTGTGCAAAAGTTACGCTCAATTCTTCGTACACCGACAATCCAAGCG
>NW_019265396.1:0-1263 GCF_002742605.1 Olea europaea var. sylvestris
ATAAATCTAGCAATTATAGTCGTCAAAATTAAATCAAAATTTTGGGATTGAGATAATTAAACAATTAATTAATCATATTAATTGATTAATTTAATTGACGGGCCTATTTAATTAAAATCAAGTTTTAACTAAATCTCGAATTAGAGTCCAACTCTAATTCCATTACTATCGGGCGAAGTAATTTAATCAAAATCGAATTTTAATTAATTATTAAATTAGAGTCATACTCTAAGTTCTAATTTGCATTGGGAAGTGGTGCTAATTCAAAACAAATTTTAATTAATGTAATATTAGAGTCCAACTCTAATAAAATTGAATTAATATTTTAATTTAGGACAAAATTCCCAAACATAATAAAAATTCAATTAAGGGTCAAATTAAATATTTAAGTTAAAATCTAATTTTAACAAAAATATAAAAATCGTCAAATTTTAAATAAATTTTTAATTCTGGGTCAAAATTAGGGTATGGGTCAAACCCAATCTAAAACTCATTTTTAAAACAATTCAAAATTCAAAATCAAAACCTTTTGAAAATTTACTAATTTTACCCAAATTGGAAATTAACAGCAGACCCTTCCAAACTCAAAATTTACAGAACAGGTCCCTAATTTTCGTAATTGCAATCAGGGGCCCTACTTACATTATTTGCAACAGAGGCCCCCGTTTCCACCAAACCCTAAACCAAAATTTTTTTTTTATTCTCTTTCCAGGGGTGGCGCCGGTCCGAAACAACTACCGGCGTGAGGCGCTGCGGCGCCTGCCAGCGCGGTGGCAAGCGCTGCTGGGCCCGCCTCGACCCAAAAAAAATTCTTTTTTTTTTCAAGAACAGATCCAAAAAAAAAAAAATTAAAACTATATTTGCTAGATTTAGGAATGAACATGATTAAACTAACATTTAATTTAATCAACACGTTAAACAGTTCCTAATAAATACAAAGTTGGCTCTGATACCACTGTTGGGAATTTACTTAAACATGCACAGCGGAATTTAACAAATTTCAATTCCCATTCAGAAGTCAACTTTGTATTTAGATAAAAATTGTGATAAGAAATATACATTTTCTTTAATTTGCAAACTCCTTCACGTTATTCCTTTCCAGCAGCTTGAATTTGTCTCCCACAACTGTCCAATTGTCTAGCCTCCAATGAAATCCACACAGAGAATAGATTGCAACTACTAGGGTTTTTCTTCTTGTGCCAGCAAGAATAATGAAAACCTATTGGACCTCAAACCCTAGCTATGTATATATATAAACCCAAA
>NW_019265396.1:1302-1554 GCF_002742605.1 Olea europaea var. sylvestris
TCCGGTCCGGTCCGGTCCAATATTTAATTAATCAAATTAATTAAACCTGGTCCGTGAATTAATTAATCCAATTAATTAATTCGGGAATATAATAACAAATCCAATTAATTAATTTATCCAACGATTGTTAAATTAACCAATTGGCAATTTGCAATCTTCCAATTCTCTTTTGTGTGCGACCCATTAGGTTTCCAATCACGATACCTAACGTCGTGAAATATTATTTTGATCTAATCAAAATTGATAAATTAA
>NW_019265396.1:4826-7095 GCF_002742605.1 Olea europaea var. sylvestris
CCTTAGCACATGTTTGGATCGTTGATGAGACATCGGTTCCTTCGCTTGCGCGATGGCTCCATTGTTATCACAATACAAAGGTATGGGATCAACAATGCTAGGAACGACTCCAAGTTCATTAATGAACTTCTTGATCCATACAGCTTCCTTTGCTGCTTCAGAAGCAGCTATGTACTTGGCTTCTGTTGTTGAATCAGCGGTTGTTTCCTGTTTGGAACTTTTCCAACTAATCGCTCCATTGTTGAGAGTAAACATATATCCTGACTAAGACTTGCTATCATCTTTATCAGTCTGAAAACTAGCATCAGTATACCCCTGAATTTTCAGTTCATTTCCTCCATAGATCAAGAACACATCTTTAGTCCTTCTCAAGTACTTAAGAATGTTCTTAACCGCTATCTAGTGTTTCTCACCAGGATTTGCTTGAAACCTGCTCGTAACACTTAGAGCATATGAAACATCTGGTCTTGTACATAGCATCGTATACATGATAGATCCTATCGCCGAAGCATAAGGAATCTTGTCCATGCGACTCCTTTCATCATGTGTTTTAGGACACATATCTCTTGAGAGGTAAATCCCATGTGACATGGGACATAATCCTCTTTTAGACTCTTCCATATTAAATCTTCTCAAGATTTTATTTATGTACGAAGATTGGGATAAGCCTAGTAATCTTTTAGATCTATCTTTATAGATCTTGATTCTCAAGATATACGCTGCTTCTCCCATATCTTTCATGGAGAAATTCCCTGAGAACCATAATTTTACCGATTGAAGCATTGGGATGTCGTTTCCCATTAATAATATGTCATCGACATATAATATCAGGAATACGACCGCGCTCCCACTTGTTTTCTTATAAACACACGGTTTATCTTCATTTTTTATAAAATCAAACCTTTTGATTGTTTCATCAAAACGAAGATTCCAGCTTCTAGAGGTTTGCTTTAAATCCATAAATGGATCGATTTAGCTTGCAAACTTTGTTGGCTCCTTTAGATTCAAAACCTTCAGGCTATGTCATGTACACCTCCTCTTGCAGGTTTCCATTAAGGAAAGCAGTTTTGACATCCATTTGCCATATCTCATAATCATGGTATGCAGCTATTGCAAGCAAAATCCAAATGGATTTTAGCATGGCTACAGGTAAAAAAGTTTCATCAAAGTCAATACCTTATCTTTGTGTGTAACCCTTCACTACTAGCCTTGCTTTGTATGTGTGGACGTTTCCATCCATATCGACCTTTTTCTTGTAAACTCATTTACAACCTATCGGTTTTATCCCACCTAGAAGGTCGACTAAGGTCCAAACCTCGTTCTCATACATTGAGTCCATTTCGGATTCCATGGCATCTTGCCATCTCTTCGAATTGACACTTGACTTTGCTTCTGCGTAATTTGTAGGTTCATCATCCTCGATTAATAATACTTGATTAGTAATCGTGAATTCGTATCTTCTGGGAGGTCGAATGATCCTACTTGATTTACGCTGAGCTGGAGTGTCCTCAGGGTTCTCTACATCCTGATCAAGAGTCTGTCCATCAACAAGTGTAGGATCAGACTCAAGTTCATCTAATTGGTCAACAGTATCTGTGGATTCTTGAACTTCTTCAAGTTCTAGTTTGCTCCCACTACCCTCTCTTAGAATAAACTCTTTCTCTAGGAATATGGCATGCCTTGAGATGAACACCTTCTTCTCAACGGGATTATAAAATTAATATCCAATTGTCTCTTTTGGATATCTCACAAATACACATTTGTCAGATTTAGCCTCAAACTTATCTGATTCATTTCGCTTTACATAAGCGTCACAGCCCCAAACTTTCATATGACATAAGTTTGGTCTTTTTCCTCTCCATAGCTCGTATGGAGTTTTGTCGACCGATTTAGATAGGACACGAATAAGTGTGTAGCACGCAACAATTAGTGCATGACCCCAAAATGATTTTGGGATGTTCGCATGGCTTATCATAGATCGCACCATGTCTAACAAAGTGCGATTCCTCCGTTCAGATACACCATTATGTTGCGGTGTATATGGCGGAGTCCACTGCGAGAGAATCCCATTTTCTTTAAAATAATCTAAAAATTTTCTCTTTAAATATTCTCCACCTCGATCTGATCTCAGCGTGAGTATATTTTTACCAGTTTGTTTCTCTACTTCAAGTTTGAATTTCTTGAACTTTTCAAGTGCTTCATACTTGAATTTCATCAGATACACATAACCATATCTAGAATGATCATCAGTGAATGTGATGAAGTAAGA
>NW_019265396.1:7477-8785 GCF_002742605.1 Olea europaea var. sylvestris
CTCTTCCAATGACCTTTCACTCCACAGTGATAACATGGGTCATCAGATTTGGTATTGTCCTTGCCTGCTTTGACTGCTTTGTTATTGCCCTTAGCCTTTTTGGATGTTTTCTTAAAACTTCCTTTGATTTTCCTCTTAGTTCCCTTAGAGGAATGAATAGCTAAGACATGCTCAGTGCTAGCCTTGACATTGGGCTTCACAGTTTTAATCATATTAAGCAACTCAGGGAGTGTGCATTCGATCTTATTCATGTCAAAGTTCATAATGAACTGTGAATAACTATCTGGCAGAGATTGTAGAACCAAGTCAATACTTAGTTCATGATCCATGATAAAACCCAGTGAACTCAGTTTTTCAATAAAACCAATCATTTCCAGCACGTGAGCACTGACTGATGATCCCTATGCCATTTTGCACCTTTATAGTTGTTTAGAGGTCTCATACCTCTCCACACGAGATTATTCATCATACAACTCCTTGAGATGAAAAATCATAGTGTAAGCATCCATACCCTCATGTTGTTTCTGCAACTCAGGAGACATAGCTGCAAGCATCACACATGCTGCAGTGTTATCGTCATCACTATGTTTGTTGTAAGCAGCCACCTCTTCCTGAGTGGAATTTTCAGTAGGCATCACTGGAAAAGACTGCTCAAGGACATATCCAATTTTCTCATGCTTGAGAACAATTCTCAAATTGCGGTGCCAATCGAGAAAATTTGGTCCGGTCAGTTTGTTGGCATCCAGTATGCCTCTCAAATTCATATGATTACTCATCATTCAAAAACTGTAAATGACGAAAAAACATAGAATTAATATGTATTATAATGCATGTGCATAAATTCAATATGGACTTTAATTAAAAGTGCTCCTACTGTTTAAAATAAATTCATGACCCTCATACATAAATTATTTGAATCCACACTTGATTCACAGTGGGTTGGGATCCCATTCGTTATATCGAGATCTTGAGTGTACTCAACAAATCCTAATAAAACATTTGGGTAAATATTATTATTAATTGTATCTCCATACAACTCCCAGATCATTAAGCTGACGACTTTTTTGTCTTCACACATCTTATGTGTTAGCTTAACATGCATCTAAAACTTATCTCCTTGAGTGTACTCAACAAAAGATAAATTTTAGTTAAGTCAAACCCATCATTCAGAAATATCAAATATTTCATAGTGTCAAACATATCCCTAATAGACCAGCCTTGAGTGTACTCAACAAGCTAAGGTCGATTTAGGATTCTCGTTTTTCACTATAATGATGGAAGGCAAATAATACTAACTTAATAATTTTT
>NW_019265396.1:9906-10256 GCF_002742605.1 Olea europaea var. sylvestris
AACAATACAAAATCAAAACCTTTTGAAAATTTACTAATTTTACCCAAATTGGAAATTAACAGCAGACCCTTCCAAACTCAAAATTTACAGAACAGGTCCCTAATTTTCGTAATTGCAATCAGGGGCCCTACTTACATTATTTGCAACAGAGGCCCCCGTTTCCACCAAATCCTAAACCAAATTTTTTTTTTATTCTCTTTCCAGGGGCGGCGCCGGTCCGAAACAACTACCGGCGTGAGGCGCTGCGGCGCCTGCCAGCGCGGTGGCAAGCGCTACTGGGCCCGCCTCGACCCAAAAAAAATTCTTTTTTTTTTTCAAGAACAGATCCAAAAAAAAAAAAAAATAAAAAC
>NW_019265397.1:0-2069 GCF_002742605.1 Olea europaea var. sylvestris
TCACATCAAACGTGCTGAAAAATCCACCAAAAATGTACCATTTGACTGAAATATATAATCCGCCCCTCGTGCTAAGTACTTTCACCAAGAGCCTTTGGCCCCTCCGTGAATGAAAGTCGGTTTCAAAGACCTCTCATAATTAATTCTAGAACACGGTCAATGCCCATCTGTGAACTATATGTACACGATCAAGACCAATGTCAGGTCAAGACTCTCCGTGTATGATAGAATACGGCCAAGGCCCCTCTGTGAACTAGAAAAAATATACAATCATGGGTACCTTTTTGGCCGATCTCAATATCACGTCTCACATACCAAACAAATCTCAATATCACATGTCTCATCTACCAAGTCACAAATGTACAATGAATAATCCTTGAAATTCCACATGGATCATAATAAAAGAAACTTCTATAATAATCATAAAATCAAACACATAATTGCACATATACTTAATTTATAAACAATTTAAAAATATTTAAGTTTTTCCACTCACAGTACAATATTCGCAAAATCAATCCCATTGGTAAGCTGTTCTGATGTTAGTATCATCGTCTAAAATACGATATAATTTTTAAATAAACAATTAATTATTTTAAATAATTAAATAGGCGACACCCAAACTTAATCATTTCACGTTTGGGCGATTTCTACGGTCTTTTTAATAACTAAAACTAGTTTTTCTTTCATCTTACTCAATTTCATAGTTTATTATACTTAACCCCTTTAATAAAATTGAATTTAATTTAACAATCTAACAGCTATAAAATCAAACATAACTTGACAATAAGTAATTTTTTATTTACTTTTCAAAATTGAGGAATTCAAGCCTAATAATGTAGACTACTTGATTCCTAACACGTTGGCAAAAGTTTTCTATTTTTTTTCTTCTTCTTCTTCCCTTTTTTTTTCTTTTCCTTTCCCTTTTTCTCTCTTTTTCTTTCTCTGTATCGGTTTCTTTTGTGTGTGTGGGTAATGAGATGGATTTACATGAAATTGGAATGATATACACTAGCTAAAGCCACTGCCTCATGTTATTTTATTGTTTATTGTTTTTGTTTTTGTTTTGTTTTGTTTTCATAGCTTGACATCTTTGACCATTATATATATATATATATATATTACTTGTTTCAATTACTTATTAAGGCATTACAAACTTACCCCCGTAAAAGAATTTCGTCCTCGAAATTCAATTGATTAAGTGCGGAAAAGTCGTGGATACTGAGAACGCATCTACCTTTCACTCTTCCATGTTGCTTCTTCTACATCGTAATTCCTCTACAAGATTTTAACCCAAGAAATAATTTTACTATGCAAGACTTGTTCCTTTTTATTCAATATCTAAATTGGTTCTTCCTCATACGTTAGGTTTTCTTTCTCTTCCAACTTCACTGGAAATCTTGTAGCATAAGTTAAATCTGATGTCTATTTACTAAGCCTCGAACATATGGAATACATGTTGAACCGATACCTTAAAAATCATCATAGTGATCAATATATGATATTCTTAACGTTCATTTTATCACCTAATGATAATATAACCACAGCTTCAAGTTCAGCTCTTTTTTTTAATACAAATATACCTTAACCTCATGTGGTCATTAAGTATTGATCTTCCCACCATGTGATAACGCCACAATTTCTAAATGTCAATCCCAATATAACCAACCATATATCATGATTTAATCATATCTTTTTATCAATCTACAACATAATCCATATCTTATCATTCCACTTGGAGAACATTTTCTAAACAATAACATAAATTATTATCGTGAATCAATCATTTATCATCTTTAGATATAAGAGCAAGTATTTCCTCAAAATTTCCCGATAGCAAAACGTTTGACATTTTGATACACATACAAATTTTATTCTTTCTTTCTATGAAGAGGCAATAATAACATTTAATCCGTGAAAATCTATACTCTTATTCGTAAATGGGTCACTCATCTATCATCAATGCATAATCCTTCTTGTATATCGCATAAAGACCTTTAATTGAGATAATGTAACCTAAAGATACTATTTCACAATGAGTAAAATCTATATTTGATGATCATCTTAAA
>NW_019265397.1:8391-10255 GCF_002742605.1 Olea europaea var. sylvestris
AGAGAAATTGAGATATGCATCAGTTCCAATGTATGGTGTTGTTAGTGTACCAGTGGCATTTTTTGCTCTCGCGTAGCTGTGACTATGTTTTGATCTTCTGTGTTCTACGCTCATAAAGGAGTGTTCCATGGTTAGATTTTGTAACGACCCAAATTTTTAATAAAATTCAAGTCGCCACCAAATTCATTTATACATTCTTTTAATATATGGTCATTTATTCTTTTCTTATAATAGATGGAACAACAATGGATTCTGCAAATGTTAAACATACATGCATGATCTTTTAATAATTAATACCATACCATATATTATTTCCAATGAAAATTTAAAAGACAACTTAAAATTTAAAGGAACATGAAAACTAATTAAATTTCTAGAAAGTAGACAACTATGGTTTACCGAACATGATCGAGAATTTAATTAAACATAAATGTCTATTGCAACCGGGAAAAAAAAGAAACAAAGAAACAAGTTACATGCTTAATTTTAGGTTTTTGTCCCATGAAACGAGGCACAACCACACTATCGAACCACTGCGCTCCAACATGACCTATTCTAATCTGTAAGGTAGGGAAAAAAAAGGGTGAATATGAGGAATACTCAGTAGGATACAAATATTAATACCATCCCGAATAATATTTATCATTCATTTATCAAAACAAATCGTTCCGTCATATCATATCTTTATAATCAGTAAGAACTCATATCATGTCATATCATTTGTATCGGATGACCATATATATCATATCATATCTAACAAAACATTTATCAATATGAAATAACAAAAATTAAAGGGGGCAAACCACTTGTACGTTGTATCCTACCCTAATCTTCAAATGCATTTCGACCAAATGAAGTGACACGACCCATCCCGAATCACCCTAGTGGACTCGAAATGTGACGTGCGCCGATGATAGATGCTGACTAGATGTCAAATTTATCAACAAGGCTGACTATGAATTATTTCAAAAAAAAATGCAACAAAATCAAATGTTTATGTAAAATATAATGCGATGGGCACAAAATATTTATTTCGTGCTTCATCAATATGTGTTATAACGTTCAACATGTCGTGTGACTCTCATTCCGAAATCATTAGGCTCTTCCAGCTAAAAAGAATCAATTTCCACCTGTATAGAAATTACGGGAAAATATATGAGTTGATAGCTCAGTGAGTGAAGAAATTCAAAAATAATTATACTTTTTCATTTTTATATTTTTATCAAAAATCGAGTTCACATCATTTGATAATTCATAAGATAACATCATGTAATTATAGTTAAAACGTGAGACATTTACATAAGGTCATAAAATATCATCTTAAAATCATGATATAAACATCAGCTGATAACCATGTTATAATCTCATCACATCAAACGTGCTGAAAAATCCACCAAAAATGTACCATTTGACTGAAATATATAATCCGCCCCTCGTGCTAAGTACTTTCGCCACGAGCCTTTGGCCCCTCCATGAATGAAAGTTGGTTTCAAAGACCTCTCATAATTAATTCTAGAACACGGTCAATGCCCATCTGTGAACTATATGTACACGATCAAGACCAATGTCAGGTTAAGACTCTCCGTGTATGATAGACTACGGCCAAGGCCCCTCTGTGAACTAGAAAAAATATACAATCATGGGTACCTTTTTGGCCGATCTCAATATCACGTCTCACATACCAAACAAATCTCAATATCACATGTCTCATCTACCAAGTCACAAATGTACAATAAATAATCCTTGAAATTCCACATGGATCATAATAAAAGAAACTTCTGTAATAATCATAAAATCAAACACATAATTGCACATATACTTAATTTATAAACAATTTAAAAATATTTAAGTTTTTCCACTCACA
>NW_019265398.1:0-10254 GCF_002742605.1 Olea europaea var. sylvestris
GATAGGAAACGAAAAATCGCGTAGGGGCAATTTCGTCATTTTTCTCGACTGTGTCGAAATTGGCTAAAATTTGACTGGTTGATAAGAAACAAAAACCGCGCCAGGGGCAATTTCATCATTTTTAGCGACTGTGTCGGAATGGGCTAAAATTTGACAGGTTGATCGGAAACAAAAACTCGCGCCGATGGCAATTTCGTCATTTTTCGTGACTGTGTCGGAATGGGCTAAAGTTTGACAGGTTGATCGGAAACAAAAATCGCGTCAGGGGCAATTTCGTCATTTTTAGCGACTGTGTCGGAATGGGCCCAAATTTGACAGGTTGATCGAAAACGAAAAATCACGCAGGTGCAATTTCGTCATTTTTCGCGACTGTGTCGGAATGGGCTAAAATTTGACAGGTTGATCGAGAAAAAAAATCGCGCCCGGGGCAATTTCGTCATTTTTCTCAGCTGTGTCGGAATTGGTTAAAATTGTATAGGTTGATCGGAAACAAAAATCGCGACGGTGGCAATTTCGTCATTTTTTGCGAAGGTTGATTGGAAATAAAAATCGCGCCGGGGGCAATTTCATCATTTTGCTCGACTGTTCCGGAACGGGCTCAAATTTGACTGGTTGATCGGAAACAAAAATCGCGCCTGGGGCAATTTCGTCCTTTTTAGGGACTGTGTCTGAATAGGCTAAAATTTGACAGGTTGATAGGAAACGAAAAATCTGCAATTTCGTCATTTTTCTTGACTGTGTAGGAATTGGCTAAAATTTGACTGGTTGATCGGAAACAAAACCCCGCCAGTGGCAATTTCATCATTTTTAGCGACTGTGTCGGAATGGGCTAAAATTTGACAGGTGATCGGAAACAAAAAATCGCGCCGGCGGCAATTTCGTCATTTATCGCTACTGTGTCGGAATGGGCTAAAATTTGACAGGTTGATCGGAAACAAAAATCGCGCAGGGGGCAATTTCGTCATTTTTCGCGATGGTGTCGGAATGGACTAAAATTTGACAGGTTGATCGGAAACAAAAATCGCGCCGGGGGCAATTTCGTCATTTTTCCCAACTATGTCAGAATGTGCTGAAATTTGGCAGGTTGATCGGAAATAAAAACTTCGCCGGGGGCAATTTTGTCATTTTTCTCGACTGTTTCGGAATGGGCTAAAATTTGACTGGTTGATCGGAAACAAAAATCGGGCCAAGGGCAATTTCGTCATTTTTAGCGACTGTGTCGGAATGGGCTCAAATTTGACAGGTTGATCGAAAACGAAAAATCGCGCCGCGGGCAATTTCGTCATTTTTGGGACTGTGTCGGAATGGGCTCAAATTTGACAGGTTGATCGGGAACAAAAACAGCGCCGGGGGTAATTTCGTCATTTTTCGCAACTGTGTCGGAATTGGCTATAATTTGACTGGTTGATTGTAAACAAAAATCGAGCCGGGGGCGATTTCGTCATTTTTCGCGATGGTGTCGGAATGGGCTAAAATTCGACAGGTTGATCGGAAACAAAAATCGCGTCGGGGGCAATTTCGTCATTTTTCTCGACTGTGTCGGAATGGGCCGAAATTTGGCAGGTTGATTGGAAATAAAAATCGCGCCGGGGGCAATTTCATCATTTTCCTCGACTGTTTCGAAATGGGCTAAAATTTGACTGGTTGATCGGAAACAAAAACCGCACCAGGGGCAATTTCGTAATTTTTAGCGACTGTGTCGGAATTGGCTAAAATTTGACACGTTGATCGAAAACGAAAAATCGCGCCGGGTGCAATTTCGTCATTTTTCTCAGCTGTGTCGGAATTTGTTAAAATTTTACAGGTTGACCGGAAACAAAAATCGCGCCGGGGGCAATTTCGTCATTTTTCGCGACGGTGTCGGAATGGGCTCAAATTTGACAAGTTGATCGGGAACAAAAACCTCGTCAGGGGTAATTTCGTCATTTTTCGCAACTGTGTCGGAATTGGCTAAAATTTATCAGGTTGATTGGAAACAAATATCGCGCCGTGGGCAATTTTGTCATTTTTCGCGACTGTGTCGGAATGGGCTAAAATTTGACAGGTTGATCGGAAACAAAAATCGCGCCGGGGACAATTTCGTCATATTTCTCGATTGTGTCGGAATGGGCTAAAATTTGATAGGTTGATCGGAAACAAAAATAGCGCCGGGGGCAATTTCGTCATTCTTCGCGACGGTATCGGAATGGGCTTAAATTAGACAGGTTGATCGGAAACAAAAAATTCGCGCCGATTGCAATTTCGTCATTTTTCTCGACTGTGTCGGAATGGGCTGAAATTTGAAAGGTTGATCGGGAACAAAAATCGCGTCGGGAGTAATTTCGTCATTTTTCGCTATTGTGTCGGAATTGGCTAAAATTTGACATGTTGATTGGAAACAAAAATCGCGCCGTGGGCAATTTCGTCATTTTTCACGATGGTGTCGGAATGGGCTGAAATTTGGCAGGTTGATTGGAAATAAAAATCGCGCCGGGGGCAATTTCATCATTTTTCTCGACTGTTCCGGAACGGGCTATAATTTGACTCGTTGATCGGAAACAAAAATCGCTCCAGGGGCAATTTCGTCATTTTTAGCGACTGTGCCGGAATAGGCTAAAATTAGATAGGTTGATAGGAAACGAAAAATCTGCAATTTCGGCATTTTTCGCGACTGTGTCGGAATGGGCTCAAATTTGACAGGTTGATCGGGAACAAAAACCGCGCCGGGGGTAATTTCGTCATTTTTCGCAACTGTGTCGGAATTGGTTAAAATTTTACAGGTTGACCGAAAACAAAAATCGCGCCGGGGGCAATTTCGTCATTTTTCACGACTGTGTCGGAATGTGCTCAAATTTGACAGGTTGATGGGGATCATAAACCGCGCCGGGGGTAATTTCATCATTTTTCTCGACTGTTCCGGAACGAGCTAAAATTTGACTAGTTGATCGGAAACAAAAACCGAGCCAGGTGCAATTTCGTCATTTTTAGCGACTGTGTCGGAATAGGCTAAAATTTGACAGGTTGATAGGAAACGAAAAATCTGCAATTTTGTCATTTTTCGCGACGGTGTCGGAATGGGCTCAAATTTGACAGGTTCATCGGGAACAAAAACTGCGTCGGGGGTAATTTCGTCATTTTTCGCAACTGTGTCGGAATTGGCTAAAATTTGACAGGTTGATAGGAAAGAAAAACCGCGCGCGGGAGCAATTTCGTCATTTTTCTCGACTGTGTCGGAACGGGCTGAAATTTGGCAGATTTATCGGAAACAAAAATCGCGCCAAGGGCAACTTCGTCATTTTTAGCAACTGTGTCGGAATAGGCTAAAATTTGAGAGGTTGATAGGAAACGAAAAATCGCGTAGGGGCAATTTCGTCATTTTTCTCGACTGTGTCGAAATTGGCTAAAATTTGACTGGTTGATCGGAAACAAAAACCGCGCCAGGGGCAATTTCATCATTTTTAGCTACTTTGTCGGAATGGGCTAAAATTTGACAGGTTGATCGGAAACAAAAAATCGCGCCGATGGCAATTTCATCATTTTTCGAGACTGTGTCGGAATGGGCTAAAGTTTGACAGGTTGATCGGAAACAAAAATCGCGTCCGAGGCAATTTCGTCATTTTTCGCGACTGTGTCGGAATGGGCTCAAATTTGACAGGTTGATTGTAAACAAAAATCGAGCCGGGGGCAATTTCATCATTTTTCGCGATGGTGTCGGAATGGGCTAAAATTTGACAGGTTGATCGGAAACAAAAATCGTGCCAGGGGCAATTTCCTCATTTTTCTCGACTGTGTCGGAATGGGCTGAAATTTGGCAGGTTGATTGGAAATAAAAATCGCACCGGGGGCAATTTCATCATTTTTCTCGACTGTTTCGGAATGGGCTAAAATTTGACTGGTTGATTGGAAACAAAAATCGCGCCAGGGGCAATTTCGTCATTTTTAGCGACTGTGTCGGAATAGGCTAAAATTTGACAGGTTGATCGAAAATGAAAAATCGCGCCGGGTGCAATTTCGTCATTTTTCGAGACTGTGTCAGAATGGGCTCAAATTTGACAGGTTGATCGGGGAAAAAAACCACGCCCGGGGCAATTTCGTCATTTTTCTCAGCTGTGTCGGAATTGGTTAAAATTTTACAGGTTGACCGGAAACAAAAATCGCATCGGGGGCAATTTCGTCATTTTTCGCGACGGTGCCGGAATGGGCTCAAATTTGACAAGTTGATCGGGAACAAAAACCGCGTCTGGGGTAATTTCGTCATTTTTCGCAACTGCGTCGGAATTGGCTAAAATTTATCAGGTTGATTGGAAACAAAAATCGCTCTGTGGGCAATTTCGTCATTTTTCACGACGGTGTCGGAATCTGCTAAAATTTGACTGGTTGATAGGAAAGATAAACCGCGCCGGGGTCAATTTCGTCATTTCTCTCGACTGTGTCGGAATGTCTGAAATTTGGCAGGTTGATCGGATACAAAAATCTCGCCGGGGGCAATTTCGTCATTTTTCTCGATTGTGTCGGAATTGGCTGAAATTTGGCAGGTAGATCTTAATTAAAAATCGCGCAGGGGCAATTTTGCCATTTTTCTCGACTGTGTAGGAATGGGAAAAAATTTGACTGGTTGATCGGAAACAAAAATCGCGCCGGTGGCAATTTCGTCATTTTTCGCGACTGTGTCGAAATGGGCTGAAATTTGGCAGGTTGATTGGAAATAAAAATCGCGCCGGAGACAATTTCATCATTTTTCTCGACTGTTTTGGAAAGGGCTAAAATTTGACTGGTTGATCGGAAACAAAAATCGCGCCAGGGGCAATTTCGTCATTTTTAGCGACTGTCGGAATAGGCTAAAATTTGACAGGTTGATCGAAAACGAAAAATCGCGCCGGGTGCAATTTCGTAATTTTTCACGACTGTGTCGGAATGGGCTCAAATTTGACAGGTTGATCGGGAAAAAAAACCGCGCCCGGGGTAATTTCGTCATTTTTCTCAGCTGTGTCGGTATTGGTTAAAATTTTACAGGTTGACCGGAAACAAAAATCGCGCCGGGGGCAATTTCGTCATTTTTCGCGACAGTGTCGAAATGGGCTCAAATTTGACAGGTTGATCGGGAACAAAAATCGCGTCGGGGGTAATTTTATCATTTTTCGCAACTTTGTCGGAATTGGCTAAAATTTATCAGGTTGATTGGAAACAAAAATCGCGCCGTGGGCAATTTCTTCATTTTTCACGACGGTGTCGCAATGGGCTAAAATTTGACTGGTTTATCGGAAAGAAAAACTGCGCCGGGGGCAATTTCGTCATTTTTCTCGACTGTGTCGGAATGGGCTGAAATTTGGCAGGTTGATCGGATACAAAAATCTCGCCGGGGTCAATTTCGTCATTTTTAGCGACTGTGTCGAAATGGGCTGAAATGTGGCAGGTTGATCGGAAACAAAAACCGCGCCGGTGGCAATTTCGTCATTTTTCACGACGGTGTCGGAATGGGCTAAGATTTGACTGGTTGATCGGAAAGAAAAACCGGGTCGGGGGCAATTTCGTCATTTTTCTTGACTGTGTCGGAACGGTTTGAAATTTGGCAGGTTGATCGGAAACAAAAATCGAGCCAGGGGCAATTTCGTCATTTTTCTCGACTGTGTCGGAACGGGCTGAAATTTGGCAGATTGATCGGAAACAAAAATCGCGCCGGGGGCAACTTCGTCATTTTTAGCAACTGTGTCGGAATAGGCTAAAATTTGAGAGGTTGATAGGAAACGAAAAATCGCGTAGGGGCAATTTCGTCATTTTTCTCGACTGTGTCGAAATTGACTAAAATTTGACTGGTTGATCGGAAACAAAAATCGCGCCAGGGGCAATTTCATCATTTTTAGCGACTTTGTCGGAATGGGCTAAAATTTGACAGGTTGATCGGAAAACAAAAAATCGCGCCGATGGCAATTTCGTCATTTTTCGAGACTGTGTCGGAATGGGCTAAAGTTTGACAGGTTGATCGGAAACAAAAATCGCGTCCGAGGCAATTTCGTCATTTTTCGCGACTGTGTCGGAATGGGCTCAAATTTGACAGGTTGATTGTAAACAAAAATCGAGCCGGGGGCAATTTCATCATTTTTCGCGATGGTGTCCGAATGGGCTAAAATTTGACAGGTTGATCGGAAACAAAAATCGTGCCAGGGGCAATTTCGTCATTTTTCTCGACTGTGTCGGAATGGGCTGAAATTTGGCAGGTTGATTGGAAATAAAAATCGCACCGGGGGCAATTTCATCATTTTTCTCGACTGTTTCGGAATGGGCTAAAATTTGACTGGTTAATTGGAAACAAAAATCGCGCCAAGGGCAATTTCGTCATTTTTAGCGACTGTGTCGGAATAGGCTAAAATTTGACAGGTTGATCGAAAATGAAAAATCGCGCCGGGTGCAATTTCGTCATTTTTCGAGACTGTGTCGGAATGGGCTCAAATTTGACAGGTTGATCGGGAAAAAAAACCACGCCCGGGGCAATTTCGTCATTTTTCTCAGCTGTGTCGGAATTGGTTAAAATTTTACAGGTTGACCGGAAACAAAAATCGCATCGGGGGCAATTTCGTCATTTTTCGCGACGGTGCCGGAATGGGCTCAAATTTGACAAGTTGATCGGGAACAAAAACCGCGCCTGGGGTAATTTCGTCATTTTTCGCAACTGCGTCGGAATTGGCTAAAATTTATCAGGTTGATAGGAAACAAAAATCGCTCTGTGGGCAATTTCGTCATTTTTCACGACGGTGTCGGAATCTTCTAAAATTTGACTGGTTGATCGGAAAGAAAAACCGCGCCGGGGTCAATTTCATCATTTCTCTCGACTGTGTCGGAATGTCTGAAATTTCTCAGGTTGATCGGATACAAAAATCTCGCCGGGGGCAATTTCGTCATTTTTCTCGATTGTGTCGGAATTGGCTGAAATTTGGCAGGTAGATCTTAATTAAAAATCGCGCAGGGGTAATTTTGCCATTTTTCTCGACTGTGTAGGAATGGGCTAAAATTTGACTGGTTGATCGGAAACAAAAACCGCGCCGGTGGCAATTTCGTCATTTTTCGCGACTGTGTCGAAATGGGCTGAAATTTGGCAGGTTGATTGGAAATAAAAATCGCGCCGGGGGCAATTTCATCATTTTTCTCGACTGTTTTGGAATGGGCTAAAATTTGACTGGTTGATCGGAAACAAAAATCGCTCCAGGGGCAATTTCGTCATTTTTAGCGACTGTCGGAATAGGCTAAAATTTGACAGGTTGATCGAAAACGAAAAATCGCGCCGGGTGCAATTTTGTAATTTTTCACGACTGTGTCGGAATGGGCTCAAATTTGACAGGTTGATAGGGAAAAAAAATCGCGCCCGGGGTAATTTCGTCATTTTTCTCAGCTGTGTCGGTATTGGTTAAAATTTTACAGGTTGACCGGAAACAAAAATCGCGCCGGGGGCAATTTCGTCATTTTTCGCGACGGTGTCGGAATGGGCTCAAATTTGACAGGTTGATCGGGAACAAAAATCGCGTCGGGGGTAATTTTGTCATTTTTCGCAACTTTGTCGAAATTGGCTAAAATTTATCAGGCTGATGGGAAAGAAAAATCGCACCGGGGGCAATTTCGTCATTTTTCTCGACTGTGTCGGAATGGGCTTAAATTTGGCACGTTGATCGGATACAAAAATCTCGCCGGGGGCAATTTCGTCATTTTTAGCGACTGTGTCGGAATGGGCTGAAATTTGGCAGGTTGATCGGAAATAAAAATCGCGCTGGGGCAATTTTTTAATTTTTCTCGACTGTGTAGGAATGGGCTAAAATTTGACTGGTTGATCGGAAAGAAAAACCGGGTCGGGGGCAATTTCGTCATTTTTCTCGACTGTGTCGGAACGGGTTGAATTTTGGCAGGTTGATCGGAAACAAAAATCGCGCCAGGGGCAATTTCGTCATTTTTCGCGACTGTGTCGGAACGGTCTCAAATTTGACATGTTGATCGGGAACAAAAACCGCGTCGGGGATAATTTCATCATTTTTCGCAACTGTGTCGGAATTGGCTAAAATTTATCAGGTTGGTTGGAAACAAAAATCGCGCCGTGGGCAATTTCGTCATTTTTCACGACGGTGTCGAAATGGGCTAAAATTTGACTGGTTGATCGGAAAGAAAAATCGTGCCGGGCAATTTCGTCATTTTTCTCGACTATGTCGGAATGGTCTGAAATTTGGCAGGTTGATCGGATACAAAAATCTCGTCGGGGGCAATTTCGTCATTTTTAGCGACCGTGTCGGAATGGGCTAAAATTTGGCAGGTTGATCGAAAATAAAAATCGCGCTGGGGCAATTTTATCATTTTTCTCGACTGTGTAGGAATGGGCTAAAATTTGACTGGTTGATCGGAAACAAAAACCGCGCAGGTGGCAATTTCGTCTTTTTTCTCGACTGTGTCGGAACGGGTTGAAATTTGGCAGGTTGATCGGAAACAAAAATCGCGCCAGGGGCAATTTCGTCATTTTTAGCGACTGTGTCGGAATAGGCTAAAATTTGACAGGTTGATAGGAAATGAAAAATCGCGTAGGGACAATTTCGTCATTTTTCTCGACTGTGTCAAAATTGGCTACAATTTTATTGGTTGATCGGAAACAAAAATCGCGCCAGGGTCAATTTCATCATGTTTAGCGACTGTGTCGGAATGGGCTAAAATTTGACAGGTTGATCGGAAAGAAAAAATCGCGCCGATGGCAATTTCGTCATTTTTCGCGACTGTGTCGGAATGGGCTAAAGTTTGACAGGTTGATTGGAAAAATAAAAATCGCGTCAGAGGCAATTTCGTAATTTTTCGCGACTGTGTCAGAATGGGCTCAAATTTGACAGATTGATCGTAAACAAAAATCGAGCCGGGGGCAATTTCGTCATTTTTCGCGATAGTGTCGGAATGGGCTAAAATTTGCCAGGTTGATCGGAAACAAAAATCGCGCCGGGGGCAATTTCATCATTTTTCTCGACTGTGTGGGAATGGGCTAAATTTTGACAGGTTGATCGGAAACAAAAATCGCGCCGGGGACAATTTCGTCATTTTTCACGACTGTGTCGGAATGGGCTCAAATTTGACGGGTTGATCGGGAACAAAAATCCCGTCCGGGGTAATTTCGTCATTTTCGTAACTGTGTCGGAATTGCCTAAAATTTGACATGTTGATTGGAAACAAAAATCGCGCCGTGGGCAATTTCGTCATTTTTCACGACGGTGTCGGAATGGGCTAAAATTTGATTGGTTGATCGGAAAGAAAAATCGCGCGGGGGGCAATTTCGTCATTTTTCCCTGCTGTGTCGGAATAGGCTGAAATTTTGCAGGTTGATCGGAAACAAAAATCGTGCCGGGGGCAATTTTGTCATTTTTCTCGTCTGTGTCGGAATGGGCTGAAATTTAGCAGGTTGATCGGAAATAAAAGTCGCGCAGGGGCAATTTTGTCATTTTTCTCGACTGTCGGAATGGGCTAAAATATGACTGGTTGGTCGGAAATAAAACCGCGCAGGGGCAATTTTGTCATTTTTCTCGACTGTATCGGAATGTCCTAAAATTTGACTGGTTGATCGGAAACAAAAATCGCGCCAGGGGCAATTTCGTCATTTTTAGCGACTGTGTCGGAATGGGCTAAAATTTGACAGGTTGATCGGAAACAAAAATCGCGCCGGGGGCAATTTCGTCATTTTTAGCGACTGTGTCGGAATGGGCTAAAATTTGACAGGTTGATCGGAAACAAAAATCGCGACGAGGGCAATTTCGTCATTTTTCGCGACTTTGTCGGAATGGGCTCAAATTTGACTGGTTGATCGGGAACAAAAACCGCGTCGGGGGTAATTTCGTCATTTTTTGCAAATGTGTTGGAATTGTCTAAAATTTGACAGGTTGATTGTAAACAAAAATCGCGCAGGGGTTAATTTCGTCATTTTTCGCGACGGTGTCGGAATGGGCTAAAATTTGACTGGTTGATCGGAAACAAAAATCGCGCCGGGGGCAATTTCGTCATTTTTCTCGACTGTGTCCGAATGGGCTTAAATTTGACTGGTTGATCGAAAGCAAAAATCGCGCCAGTGGCAATTTCGTCATTTTTAGCGACTGTTTTGGAATGGCCAAAATTTGACAAGTTGATCGGAAACAAAAAACCGCGCGGGGCCAATTTCATCATTTTTTGCGACTCTGTTGGAATGGGTTAAAATTTGACAGGTTGATCGGAAACATAAATCGCGCCGGGGGCAATTTCATCATTTTTCGCTACTGTGTCGGAATGGGCTCA
>NW_019265399.1:0-10247 GCF_002742605.1 Olea europaea var. sylvestris
AATCGAATTAGACTAGCAATTAGCCGAAAATGAACAAACCCGAAGTTATCATAAAATCAAAAACCACTTTTCATTGGCACGATTCCAATCGAATTAGACTAGTAGTTCGTCAAAAATGAGCAAACCCAAAGTTATCATGAAATTAAAAACTACTTTTCATTGGCTCGATTCCAATCGAATTAGGCCAGCATTATGCGAAAAATGTACAAACTCGAAGTTATCATGAAATCAAAAACCACTTTTCATTGGCTCGATTCCAATCGAATAAGACAAGCAATTTGCCGAAGAGGAACAAACCCGATGTTATTAAGAAATCGAAAGCCACTTTTCATTGGCTCAATTCCAACATAATTGGTCTAGCAATTCATCGAAAATGATCAAACCCGAATTTATCATGAAATCAAAAACCACTTCAATTTGCTCGATTCCAATCGAATTAGACTAGCATTTCGCCAAAAATGAACAAACTCGAAGTTATCATAAAATGAAAAACTACTTTTCATTGATTCGATTCGAATTGAATTAGACTAGCATTTCGCCAAAAAGGAACAAACTCGAAGTCATCGTGAAATCAAAAACCACTTTTCATTGGCTCGATTCCAATCGAATTAGACGAGCAATTCCCCTAAAACGAACAAACCGGAAGTTGTCATGAAATCAAAAACTACTTTTTATTGGCTCGATTCCAATCGAATTAGACTAGCATTACGCAAAAAACGAACAAACCCGAAGTTATCAAGAAATCAAAAACCACTTTTCATTGGCTCATTTCCAATCAAATTAGACTAGCAATTTTCGAAAATGATAAAATCCAAAGTTATCATGAAATCAAAACAACTTTTCATTGGCTCGATTCCAATTGAATTAGACTAGCAATTCGCCAAAAACAAACGAACCTGAAGCCATACTAAAATCAAAATCTACTTTTCATTGGCTCGATTCCAATCGAATTAGACTGGCATTCCGCAAAAAACGAACAAACCCGTAGTTGTCATGAAATCAAAAACCACTTTTCATTGGCCCGATTCCAATCGAATTAGACTAGCAATTTGCCAAAGACGAACAAACCCGATGTTATCATGAAATTGAAAGTGTCTTTTCACTGGCTTGATTCCAATATATTTGGACTAGCAATACGTCGAAAATGATCAAACCCGGATTTATCATGAAATCAAAAACCACTTTTCATTGGCTCAATTCCAATCGAATTTTGAAATCGAAATCCACTTTTCATTTGCTCGATTCCAATCGAATTAGACTAACAAATTGTCGAAAACAATCAAACCCGAAGTTAACATGAAATCGGAAACCACTTTTCATTGGATCGATTGCAATCGAATTAGACGGGCAATTTTTCGAAAACGATCAAACCCGAAGCTATCATGAAATCGAAAGCCACTTTTCATTGGCTCGAATCCAATCGAAATAGACTAGCAATTTTTCGAAAACGATCAAACCCGAAGTTACCATGAAATCGAAAGCCACTTTTCATTGGCTCGAATCCAATCAAAATAGACTAGCAATTCGTCGAAAATGATCAACCCTGAAGTTATCATGAAATCAAAAACCACTTTTCATTGGCTCGATTCCAATCGAATTAGACTAGCAATTTGCTGAAAACAATCAAACCCGAAGTTATCATGAAATTGAACACCACTTTTCATTGGCTCGATTCTAATCGAATTGGACTAGCAATTTTTCGAAAACGATCAAACCCAAAGTTATCATGAAATCGAAAGCCACTTTTCAATGGGTCGAATCCAATCAAAATAGACTAGCAATTCGCCGAAAATGATCAAACCCGGAGTTATCATGAAATCAAAAACTACTTTTCATTGGCTCGATTCCAATCGAATTAGACTAGGAATACGCAAAAAACGAACAAACCCGGTGTTATCATGAAATCAAAAACTACTTTTCATTGGCTCGATTCCAATCGAATTAGACTAGGAATACGCAAAAAATGATCAAATACGAATTTATCATGAAATCAAAACCACTTTTCATTGGCTCGATTCCAATTGAATTAGACTAGCAATTCACCAAAAACGAACAAACCCAAAGTTATCATGAAATCAAAAACCACTTTTAATTAGCTCGATTCCAATCGAATTATAAAATCGTAAACCACTTTTCATTTGCTTGATTCCAATCGAACTAGACTACCAATTTGCGGAAAACAATCAAACCCGAAGTTATCATGAAATTGAAAACCACTTTCCATTAGCTCGATTCTAATCGAATTAGACTAGCAATTTTTTGAAAATGATCAAACCCGAAGTTATGATGAAATCAAAAGACACTTTTCATTGGCTCGAATCCAATCGAAATAGATTAGCAATTCGCCGAAAATGATCAAACCCGAAGTCATCCTAAAATCAAAAGCTACTTTTCATTGGCTCCATTCCAATCGAATTAGACTGGCATTTCTCAAAAAACGAACAAACCCGTAGTTATCATGAAATCAAAAATCGCTTTTCATTGGCTCGATTCCAATCGTATTAGACTAGCAATTTGCCAAAGACGAACAAACCCGATGTTATCATGAAATCGAAAGCGACTTTCATTGGCTCGATTCCAATAGAATTGGAAAAGCAATTCGTCGAAAATGATCAAACCCGAATTTTTCATGAAATTAAAAACCACTATTCATTAGCTCAATTCCAATCGAATTAAGAATCGAAAACCACTTTTCATTTCCTTGATTCCAATCGAATTAGACTATCAATTTGTCAAAAACAATCAAACCCGAAGTTAACATGAAATCGAAAACCACTTTTCATTGGCTCGATTCCAATCGAATTAAACTAGCAATTTTTCGAAAACGATCAAACCCGAAGTTACCATGAAATCGAAAGCCACTTTTCATTGGCTCGAATCCAATCGAAATAGACTAGTAATTCGCCGAAAATGATGAAACCCGAAGTTATCTTGAAATCAAAAACCACTTTTCATTGGCTCGATTCCAATCGAATTAGACTAGCAATTCGCCGAAAAAGAACAAACCCGAAGTTATCAAGAAATCAAAAACCACTTTTCAATGGCTCGATTCCTATCGAATTAGACTAGCAATTCGTAAAAAACGAACAGACCTGAAGTTATCCTTAAATCAAAAATAATTTTCATTAGCTCGATTCAAATCAAATTAGACTAGCATTACCCCAAAAACGAACAAACCCAAAGTTATCATGAAATCAAAAACCACTTTTAATTGGCTCGATTCCAATCGAATTAGACTGGCATTTCGCAAAAAAGAGCAAACCCGTAGTTATCATGAAATCAAAAACCACTTTTCATTGGCTCGATTCCAATCGAATTAGACTAGCAATTTGTCAAAGGCGAACAAACCCGATGTTATCATGAAATCGTAAGCGACTTTTCATTGCCTCGATTCCAATAGAATTGGACTAGCAATTCGCCGAAAATGATCAAACCCGAATTTATCATGAAATCAAAAACCACTTTTCATTGGCTCAATTCCAATCGAATTATGAAATCGAAAATCACTTTTCATTTGCTCGATTCCAATCAAATTAGACTAGCAATTTGTCGAAAACAATCAAACCCGAAGTTAACATGAAATCGAAAACCACTTTTCATTTGCTGGATTCCAATCGAATTAGACTAGCAATTTTTCGAAAACGATCAAACCCGAAGTTATAATGAAATCGAAAGCCACTTTTCATTGGCTCGATTCCAATCGAATTAGACTAGCAATTCGTAAAAAATGAACAAACCCGAAGTTATCATGAAATCAAAAACTACTTTTCATTGGCTCGATTCCAATCGAATTAGACTAGGAATATGCAAAAAACGAACAAACCCGGTGTTATCATGAAATCAAAAACCACTTTTCATTGGCTCAATACCAATCAAATTAGACTAGCAGGTTCCGAAAATGATCAAATCCGAATTTATCATGAAATCAAAACCAATTTTCATTGGCTCAATTCCAATCGAATTAGACTAGCAATTCACCAAAAACGAACGAACCCGAAGTTATCATGCAATCAATAGCCACTTTTCATTGGCTCGATTCCAATCGAATTATAAAATCGTAAACCACTTTTCATTTGCTCGATTCCAATCGAACAAGACTAGCAATTTGCCAAAAACAATCAAAACCGAAGTTATCATGAAATTGAAAACCACTTTTCATTGGCTCGATTCTAATCGAATTAGACTAGCAATTTTTTGAAAATGATCAACCCCGAAGTTATCATGAAATCAAAAGCCACTTTTCATTGGCTCGAATCCAATCAAAATAGACTAGCAATTCGCTGAAAATGATCAAACACGAAGTTATCATGAAATAAAAAACCACTTTTCATTTGGTGGATTCCAATCGAATTAGACTAGCAATTAGCCGAATACGAACAAACCCGAAGTTATCATGAAATCAAAAATCACTTTTCATTGGCTCGATTCCAATCGAATTAGACTAGCAATTTACCAAAGACGAACAAAGCCGATTTTATCATGAAATCGAAAGCGACTTTTCATTGGCTCGATTCCAATAGAATTGGACTAGTAATTCGTCGAAAATGATCAAACCCGAATTTATCATGAATTCAAAAACCACTTTTCATTGGCTCAATTCCAATCGAATTATGAAATCGAAAACCACTTTTCATTTGCTCGATTCCAATCGAATTAGACTAGCAATTTGTGGAAAACAATCAAACACGAAGTTAACATGAAATCGAAAACCACTTTTCATTGGCTTGATTCCAATCGAATTAGACAAGTAATTTTTCGAAAACGATCAATCCCGAAGTTATCATGAAATCGAAAGCCACTGTTCATTTGCTCGAGTCCAATCGAAATAGATTAGCAATTCGCTGAAAATGGTCAAACCCAAAGTTATCATGAAATAAAAAACGACTTTTCATTGGGTGGATTCCAATCGAACTAGACTAGCAATTAGCCGAAAACGAACAAACCCGAAGTTATCATGAAATCAAAAATCACTTTTCATTGGCTCGATTCCTATCGAATTAGATTAGCAATTTGCCAAAGATGAACGAACCCGATGTTATCATGAGATTGAAAGCGACTTTTCATTGGCTCGATTCCACTAGAATTGGACTAGCAATTCGTCGAAAATGATCAAACCCGAATTTATCATGAAATCAAAAACCACTTTTCATTGGCTCAATTCCAATCGAATTATGAAATCGAAAACCACTTTTCATTTGCTCGATTCCAATCGAATTAGACTAGCAATTTGTGGAAAACAATCAAACCTGAAGTTAACATGAAATCGAAATCCACTTTTCATTGGCTCGATTCCAATCGAATTAGACTAGCAATTTTTCGAAAATGATCAAACCCGATGTTATCATGAAATCGAAAGCGACTTTTCATTGGCTCGATTCCAATAGAATTGGACTAGCAATTCGTCAAAAATGATCAAACCCGAATTTATCAAGAAATAAAAAACCACTTTTCATTGGTTCGATTCCAATCGAATTATAAAATCGAAAACCACTTTTAATTTGCTCGATTCCAATCGAATTAGACAATCAATTTGTCGAAAACAATCAAACTCGAAGTTAACATGAAATCAAAAACCACTTTTCATTGGTTCGATTCCAATCAAATTAAACTAGCAATTTTTCGAAAACGATCAAACCCGAAGTTACCATGAAATCGAAAGCAACTTTTCATTGGCTCGAATCCAATCGAAATAGACTAGCAATTCGCTGAAAACAAACAAACCCGAAGTTATCATGGAATCAAAAACCACTTTTCAATGGCTCGATTCCAATCAAATTAGACTAGCAATTCGTCAAAAATGAACAAAGCCGATGTTATCACGAAATCGAAAACCACTTTTCATCGGCTCGATTCCAATAGAATTGGACTAGCAATTCATCAAAAATGAGAAACCCGAATTTGTCATGCAATCAAAAACAACTTTTCATATGCTCGATTCCAATCGGATTAGATTAGCATTTTGCAAAAAATGAACAAACCCGAAGTTATCATGAAATCAAAAACTACTTTTCATTAGCTCGATTCCAATCGAATTAGACTAGCATTATGCAAAAAACTAACAAACCCAATGTTATCATGAAATCAAAAACAATTTTTCATTGGCTCGATACCAATTGAATTAGAATAGGAATTTCCGAAAATGATCAAATCCGAAGTTATCATGAAATCAAAACCACTTTTCATTGGCTCGATTCCAATCGAATTAGACTAGCAATTTTCGAAAATGATCAAATTCGAAGTTATAATGAAATTAAAACCACTTTTCATTGGCTAGATTCCAATTCAATTAGACTAGCAATTCACCAAAAACGAACAAACCCGATGTTATCATGAAATCAAAAACCCCTTTTCATTGGCTCGATTCCAATTGAATTATGAAAATGAAAACCACTTTTCATTTGCTCAATGCCAATCGAATTAGACAAGCAATTTGCCGAAAACAATCAAACCCGAAGTTATCTTGAAATCGAAAACCACTTTTCATTCGCTCGATTTCAATTGAATTAGACTAGCAATTTTTCGAAAACGATTAAACCCGAAGTTATCATGAAATCGAAATCCACTTTTCATTGGCTTGAATCCAATCGAAATAGATTAGAAATTCGCCGAAAATGATCAAACCCGAAGTTATCATGAAATAGAAAACCACTTTTCATTGGCTGGAATTCAATCAAACTAGACTAGCAATTCGCCGAAAATGAACAAACCCGAAGTTATCAGGAAATCAAAAACCACTTTTCATTGGCTCGATTCCAATCAAATTAGACTAGTAATTCATCAAAAACGAACAAACTCGAAGTTATCATGAAATCAAAAACTACTTTCATTGGCTCGATTCCAATCGAATTAGACTAGCATTACGTAAAAATGTACAAACTCGAAGTTATCATGAAATCAACAACCACTTTTCATTGGCTCGATTCCAATCGAATTAGACTAGAAATTTGCCAAAGACGAACAAACCCGATGTTATTAAGAAATCGAAAGCCACTTTTCATTGGCTCAATTCCAACAGAATTGGTCTAGCAATTCGTCGAAAATGATCAAACCCGAATTTATCATGAAATCAAAAACCACTTCAATTTGCTAAATTCCAATCGAATTAGACTAGCATTTCGTCAAAAAGAAACAAACACAAAGTTATCATGAAATCAAAAACTACTTTTCATTGATTCGATTCGAATTGAATTATACTAGCTTTTCGTCAAAAACGAACAAACCCGATGTCATTCTGAAATCAAAAACCACTTTTCATTGACTCAATTCCAATCGAATTAGACGAACAATTCCCCAAAAACGAACAAACCCTAAGTTATCATGAAATCAAAAACTACTTTTCATTGGCTCGATTCCAATCGAATTAGACTAGCAATTCGCCATATAAAAACAAACCCGAAGTCATACTAAAATCAAAAGCTACTTTTCATTGGCTCGATTCCAATCGAATTAGACTGGCGTTTAACAAAAAACGAACAAACCCGTAGTTATCATGAAATCAAAAACCACTTTTCATTGACTCGATTCCAATCGAATTAGACTAGCAATTTGCCAAAGACGAACAACCCCGATGTTATCATGAAATCGAAAGCGACTTTTCATTGGCTCGATTCCAATAGAATTGGACTAGAAATTCGTCGAAAATGATCAATCCCGAATTTATCATGAAATCAAAAACCACTGTTCATTGGCTCAATTCCAATCGAATTTTGAAATCGAAAACCACTTTTCAATTGCTCGATTCCAATCGAATTAGACTAGCAATTTGTCGAAAACAATCAAACCCGAAGTTAACATGAAATCGAAAACCTCTTTTCATTGGCTCGATTCCAATCGAATTGGACTAGCAATTTTTAGAAAACGATCAAACTCGAAATTATCATGAAATCGAAAGCCACTTTTCATTGGCTTGAATCCAATCAAAATAGACTAGCATTTCGCCGAAAATGATCAAACCCAAATTTATCATGAAATCAAAAACCACTTTTCATTGGCTTGATTCCAATCGAATTAGACTAGCAATAAGCCGAAAACGAATAAACCTGAAGTTATCAAGAAACCAAAAACCACTTTTCATTGGCTTGATTCCAATCGAATTAGACTGGCAATTCGTCAAAAACAAACAAACCCGAAGTCATCCTAAAATCAAAAGCTACATTTCATTGGCTCCATTCCAATCGAATTAGACTGCCATTTCGCAAAAAACGAACAAACCCGTAGTTTTCATGAAATCAAAAACCGCTTTTCATTGGCTCGATTCCAATCGAATTAGAGTAGCCCAAAGACGAACAAACCCGATGTTATCATGAAATCGAAAGCGACTTTTCATTGGCTCGATTCCAATAGAATTGGACTAGCAATTCGCCGAAAACGATCAAACCCGAATTTATCATGAAATAAAAAACCACTTTTCATTGGCTCGAATCCAATCGAATTATAAAATCGAAAACCACTTTTTATTTGCTCGATTCCAATCGAATTAGACTACCAATTTGCCGAAGACAATCAAACCCGAAGTTATCATGAAATCGAAAACCATATTTCATTGGCTCGATTCCAATCGAATTAGACTAGTAATTTTTTGAAAATGATCAAACCCGAAGTTATCATGAAATTGAAATGCACTTTTCATCTGCTCGAATCCAATCGAAATAGATTAGCAATTTGCCGAAAATGATCAAACCCAAAGTTATCATGAAATAAAAATTCGCTTTTCATTGACAGGATTCCAATCGAAATAGACTAGCAATTAGCCGAAAACGAACAAACCCGAAGTTATCATGAAATCACCACTTTTCATTGGCTCGATTCAAATCGAATTAGACTAACAATTCGTCCAAAATGAACAAGCCAGAAGTTCTCATGAAATCAAAAACTAATTTTCATTAGCTCGATTCCAATCTAATTAGACTGGCATTACGGAAAAAATGAACAAACCCGAAGGTATCATGAAATCAGAAACCACTTTTCATTGGCTCGATTCCATTCGAATTAGACTAGCAATTCCCCGAAAATGAACAAACCCGAAGTTATCATGAAATCAAAAACCACTTTTCAATGGCTCGATTCCAATCGAATTAGACTAGCAATTCGAAAAAAATGAACAGACCCGAAGTTATGTTTAAATCAAAAACTAATTTTCATTAGCTCGATTCAAATCAAATTAGATTAGCATTACCCCAAAAGCGAACAAACCCAAAGTTATCATGAAATCAAAAACCACTTTTAATTGGCTCGATTCCAATCGAATTAGACTAGCAATTTACCAAAGACGAACAAACCCGATGTTATCATGAAATCCAAAACCACTTTTCATCCGCTCGATTCGAATCGAATTATGAAATCGAAAACCACTTTTCATTTGCTCGATTCCAATCGAATTAGACTAGCAATTTGTGGAAAACAATCAAACCCGAAGTTAACATGAAATCGAAAACCACTTTTCATTGGCTCGATTCCAATCGAATTAGACTAGCAATTTTTCGAAAACGATCAAACCCGAAGTTATCATAAAATCGAAAGCCACTTTTCATTGGCTCGAATCCAATCGAAATAGACTAGCAATTTTTTCGAAAACGATCAACCCCGAAGTTATCATGAAATCAAAAATCACTTTTCATTGCCTCGATTCCAATCGAATTAGACTAGCAATTAGCCGAAAGCGAATAAACCCGAAGTTATCAAGAAATCAAAAACCACTTTTCATTGGCTCGATTCCAATCGAATTAGACTAGCAATTTCCGAAAATGATCAAATTAGAAGTTATAATGAAATCAAAACCTCTTTTCATTGGCTAGTTTCCAATTGAATTAGACTAGCAATTCACCAAAAACGAACAAACCCGATGTTATCACGAAATCAGAAACCCCTTTTCATTGGTCGATTCCAGTAGAATTATGAAATCAAAAACCACTTTTCATTTGCTCGATGCCAATCGAATTAGACTAGCAATTTGCCGAAAACAATCAAACCCGAAGTTATCTTGAAATCAAAAACCACTTTCATTGGCTCGCTTACAATCGAATTAGACTAGCAATTTTTCGAAAACGATCAAACCCGAAGTTATCATGAAATCGATAGCCACTTTACATTGGCTTGAATCTAATCGAAATAGATTAGAAAATCGCCGAAAATGATGAAACCCGAAGTTATCATGAATTAAAAAATAACTTTTCATTGGCTGGATTCCAATCGAATTAGACTAGCAATTAGCCGAAAATGAACAAACCCGAAGTTATCATAAAATCAAA
>NW_019265400.1:0-10246 GCF_002742605.1 Olea europaea var. sylvestris
TTTACAATTTGAACTTTTTTCTTAATAAATTATATAATCAAAATTAAGTACTAAGGGAGAAGTAGGCTAAAACTTTAATGTATGGTAATGAATAAAATCAAGTTTACGTAAGAAAAACTTTTATAAGAAGAATGATTTCCAAAAATTAATTCAATCAAAAGTTTTTCAAAATAAATGATTTGACTTGATGAAGATAAACAAATAGTATAATAATTTTGCTCAAGAGTATCTCACTTTAATGCTTATAAAAGTTTGTTATTGAGGTGATATTTATATTAGTTAAAATGTCAAAAGTTTTGACCAACCCGGACGACTCAATCAGACGTTCTCTTTTGAATTGGACAATGAACTAGTAGTTGTGCGTCAAAATATCAGAACGGTTAAAAATTCGAACGTTGGATAAACCAGATGTCTGCTAGGCCAACTGGACTTCCATTTGGACAATGTTTTTTCGAATTTTTCCTTCTTTGATTGTTTTGAAAAATGTAGATCTTTGAAGGATGTTTTCACTTAATTTTTCAAGGTAAGTGATATTTGTGAGAAGTTTGAATATCAAGTTGAGATTCTTACCTTTTAAAAAATAATTTTATGCAAGCAGTTTTAAGAATTCATTTTTCTTTACATAAAAAATTATCTTGAGCTTTTAATGATTAATTGCTAAGGATTAAAGCATTTTACCTTTACATATGAATCCAAAATTTCTAAATCTAATATCTTTGATGTTTGACGTTGATGTGCTTGTCGTGATAGATTTGGCGTCTATGCTCGGCTTCCATCTCTATTTTCATTGGACGTCAATTTGCCAATCTGTTGATAGTGACCTTTTTGTTTTCAATTGATCAACTTTGCCACAATAGCTATAACAACTCAAATTCAAATGTTAGAGAAAAACAATTTGATTGTTATAATCAAAACGTAGAATCAACCATACGTCAACAACTCCTTGAAGAATTCTTCAAGAGATAAAAAAAAATCTAGGCACTCATTGCCAATAAAAGATCCACCAGAAAAGATTAAATTTACAGTGGGCCATACACAACTCAACCTTAGTAAACTCTTACCACCCAAGTTGCAACCACTGAAAAACTCTTCGATTGCGCTCTTCAGTACTTTCCGCTGAAATTCACCATCAAGAACGGACTCGGTATTTTACAAACTAAAACTCCAATTACCTATTCCAATTTTTAGAACTTTAAAGGCTATTTGATTAATAATTTTGTTGGTGGTTGATCTTTTGATATTTTAATGCTTTTGATCTTGTGGTTGACTCAAGAGAATTATAGAATTGATGTTTGATTTTCTATATGATTTCTTGAATAAATAAAGTCTCAACACACCATAGGGACAAAGTATGACTTGGATATTTCTAATATAAAGTGTTTGAAGTTGTTTGGGATTGTAAAACTATCAAAATCGTGAATTAAGGTTTCACCAATTAACATGAACGCTTGAGCAATCATGTGTCGCTCAGCGAGCAATTAAGTCACTGCAAAAATCGCTCGAGCGGGGGGCCAATGAGCAGTTTTGTCTTCGTCTTGATTTTCTTAAGTACTTTGATTCCTTCGAAAGACACTTCCAACTCCTGATAACTCGACTCTATTTATAACTCTATTAAACGTTATTTTGGACATGAAACTTGTTTATGCATTTTAGACCTAACAAAGTCATCTTTTAACATTACGTGATAAAATCATTTATTTTAAAATTAAACAAAAAATGCAACCTAACTTCTATCAACCAAAATACTTAAACCTAAACCCGCTTCTCGATTACTTGTCATACGCATTTCTTAAAATATATCAAATCACACAATACAAAATGTAAAGATAAGAGGAAACTTGATAGTAAAGCACATAACTAAGTCATATATACAATGTAAGTAAAAACATGTAACATCACAAAATGCAACACCATGACATTAATAACTTACAAACTAAACCATCAAAATTGAGATAGGACATCAAAATATAATATAACTAACAATATCAAAATATAATATCATTATTATACAAAACATCAAATGAAATATCAATATTAAAATCCCAAGATGTTTACTGGCTAAAAACTACTACTGCTAACTCAAATATTACTCCCCATAAATCATACTCCTACTCCTTCCTGAGATGAATATTATCACTCTCCATTTTTGCCGCAAATATCAAAGGGAAACAAGCAACATAATCACGAATAACAAATGAAGGAATGCACTATTTATGCACATCGATAGAACTTGACTTAAGAGATACACATGCAGATTGAAAAACTATGTAAAATATGTAATGAGAGAATGCTTTTTTTTTTTCCCTTTTAAAATTAATGCCTCTTTACATAATACCATGGCATGAGAACTTAAATCACGTGATCACACGAATAGTTATTTGATTATTTATATGGATATAATTCATGAAAAATAAACTCTTCCCACATGACCCATTCTATACTTGTATGGTGTAAACTAGATAAGAGACCCATGTGTGAAAAGTGCCACTTAGGGATGGCAATTGGGTTCGTCGGCTCGAACTTCCCGTGACTCGGCTCGGGGTTGGGTAGACCCGAGCCTAGGCTCAGGCCGAGCCCCATTTTGGGGACATGGCTTTGCCCGAGCCGGCCCGTGAGCTCGCGAGCTTTTAAAAAAATAATAATAAATTAAGGCTGCCTTCAAAATGTAGCGAACTGCTGCCTTGGAAAAAAAGGGGGAGAAAATGAGCCTGCCCTGCTCGGCCCCGAAAAAGCCCGAGCTGTTGCTCGGGCCGAGCCTTTTTTTTTGCCTCGAGCCCGCAAAAAAGCTCGGTCATTTTAACCGGGCCAAGCCCAAGCCGAAACTTTAGGCTCGCGAGCCGACTCGACCCGACTCGTTTACATCTCTAGTGCCACTAATCACTAAGAAAGATTTAAAACCTTAAATTTGTTAGAAAGGACATGCTTAAGATAATAGAACCTTTCAATCAAAATAGCTCATTTTTGTTTTTGTATAAATCTTTCTCCCCTATCTGTGAGCATATATATTTTGTTCTCACATCTTATTGTAGGCTTTTCTTCATTAAACATTCTAAATGATTCTTATAGCGAGTTTTGAGTGAATTGTCCAAATGGTCACCGAACTTTGCAAAAAATTTTCAAGAGATCACTAAACTTTAAAAATCACCTAAATGAATTTTGTAAAAGGTTTTTACGGGGTCACTGAACTTTAAAAATCACTTAAATAGTCACTGAATTTTGAAAAATGTTTCCCAATAATCACTGAATTCAGTGATCCTTAGGAAACTTTTTGTAAAGTTCAGTAACCCTATGAAAATCTTTTGTAAAATTCAGTGACCATTTAGATGATTTTTAAAGTTTAGTACCCTATAAAAACCTTTTGCAAAATTCAATGACCATTTAGGTGATTTTTAAAGTGCATTGACCCTTTGAAAACTTTTTGCAAAGTTCAGTGACCATTTGGACAATTCACTTAGCGAGTTTTAAACTAATGACTCCCAAGTTAAATGACTATAGGGCATCAAAATTTAGATACTCTAGGAGGCTTAATAACTCGAGTCATAAAGGCTATACAGAGAAGTATACGACGTATCTCAATTTTTCTTTATTGAAAAATGATTCAAATCTTTTGACACTCGAATTGTTTTCTTCTCGAAGATATATTAGAACTTAGGTTAACTAATTAAAGGTTAATCTATATTCAAGGTCACCTCGCCACACCCCAAATCTTATACACGCGATCAAGACTCATTCACAAGAGTTTTGGTATGTGCAGTGCGATGATACATGAAGAAATTTATACCAAGTACTCCAAACAAATTTGAACTAAGTTAATGAAATCTTTAGTCATTGTTCATTAATTTTACTGGTACAAGATCAAAAAATAATATGTTTAATCACTTTAAAGTATTATGTTGTCAAAAATCCATTTTTCTTTTCCTTTTTACGTCATACTTATATATATATTTTTTGTTTTATAAAAGGATAATGCAAAAATGAATTTAAAAAATAAATTGGAGTGCATGTATGAATATGTAGATACCAGGAACTTAATTATATGCACCTAAAGACTTACTAAAGGAGGTACACAAACACTTTTATCTTTAAGAACAATGTGAGCAACGTCGCAATTTAGTTTATCGCTTTGACATGTAAGTTCGCTTTTTTTAACCCAAACCTTTCTAAAAAAACAGATCATCTTAGTCAAGTGTTTAGTTAGGAACCTAATCTAAGTAGTGATATCCAGTTTGTTGTTCCTAACCAAGAGCTTACGACACCTAGGTCTTATGTGATTTAACTCACCATAGTTGTGACACGTAGAAATGAACCTAGAAGCAACTTTAGATTTCAAGTTTTGGACTTTAAGTTGAGAAACTCTATGTTGCATAGATGATCTAGGTCCTTGGTTTATTCTCTCAGTCCTACTAGAGATAGGTACAAACTTGGTTTCAAAATAGGTAACGGTATGAGAACTTGTTTTTTTATAGCCTAGACCTCCCATATTACCAGCTGATTTGTTCAATCATAAGATATTGTTAAATTTCTTGGATCCACAAGAAAAAGCGAAGTTGTTAAGTTTCTTATTTTTCCAGTGAAGAGTCAGATTGTTCTATGTCATCAACTCTCTTAATCTTATTTATCGATTCTCTCTTAACTACGAAATTGAAAGCCATAAAATCCAAACCCTCATCAGTATTAGAATTCTCATTTTGATCATCGGAGCTAGACTCGTCTTCAGTAAGAGTGACATTCATAACATTACCTGGGTTTTCTTATAACTTGGGAACTTTGTTCTAATATGTCCAAAACCATGACACTTATGACACTTAACAGATTGAGACCTCTTCTTAGCATCCCTAATGTCTCTATTCTCTCTCTTTTATCTTTCCTATATTTACAAGAGTTACCTTGAAACTTCTCAAAATGTCTCTTGTACTGAAACAATAATAGTATCATTATGTATCAAACCCACAAAATAAGATAACAATATTTAAATCGTTATAGTACAAATTTAACGAGTTTGAAATCATTCCAATTCAAATCACAATGATAAAGACATAGATATCGTTTATTTTCATATAAAAAGATATTTATATCGTTCTGGCTAACTATAAAGATTCGACCGTTCACAACCACCTGTTATGCCTTCAGCATACGTAGGACGATTGAAAAAGGTCATTAAGTGGATTGATACCACTTGAATGGCTTAGAAACAACAAACGAAGATATTTATTTCGGAATAGTTAGAATGTGGTATTCAATTATGGGAACAAAAATGTTCCCATAGTTTCTTTTGAATGAGATTGAACCCACTTGATTACCTGATCTTCCTACATATGTTAGATACATGTTTGGTGGTCATGGATGGTCGAATTATTATTTTTAGCAGAAATGATATAATTGTCATTTTATTTTAACTAAAACGATATATACATAGTTTTAGTTATAATTTGAGCTAAAACGATATCAATGTCATCAAACTTACATTGAAATGATAATAATATCGTTATGTATCATAATCACAAATAAAGTAATGACATTTATATCATTTTAGTACAAATTTAACGAGTTTGAAATTGGTCCAATTCAAATGACAAGTATAACGATATAGATATCGTTTCTTTTCATATAAAATGATAATTACATCGTTCTAGTTAAAAATAACGATTCGATTATCCACAACTACTCGTTATACCTTCAACATACATAGAACGATTGAAAGAGGACATCAAGTGGATTGATACCAATCGAATGACTTAAAAAGAACGAACGAAGATACTTTCTGTCAGAATAGTTCAAAGGTGATATACAATCATGAGAGCAAAAATATTCTCATAGTTTCTTTTGAGCGAGATCGAATCCACTTAATTATCTACTTTGATCATCTCACATCTGTCAGATGCATGTCTGGTGGTCGTGGACGATCGAATCGTTATTTTTAACAGAAATGATATAATTGTCTTTTATTTTTACTAAAACGATATGTGTGTAGTTTTAGTTATGATTTAAGTTAAAACGATATCAACTTCTTCAAACTTGTATTGAAATGATAATGATATCGATATGTATCAAAATCACAAATAAAGTAACGACATTCATATCGTTTTAGTATGAATTTGACGAGTTTGAAATCGTTTCAATTCAAACCACAAATATAACGACATAGATATCGTTTCTTTTCATATAAAACGATAATTATATCATTCTAGCTAAAGATAACGATTTGATCGTCAACAACTACCCAACATGCCTTCAACATACGTAGGACGATCGAAAAAGATCATTAAGTGGGTTGATGCCACTCGAATGGCTTAGAAAGAACGAAATGAGATATTTTTTTTTTGTTGGAATAGTTCGAAGGTTGTCTATAATCGTGGGAAAAGAAATGTTCCCATAGTTTCTTTTTAGTGAGATCGAACGCATCATGACCTATTTCGATCGTCCCACATATGTCGAATGCATGTTGGGTGGTCATGAACTGTCGAATTGCATTTTTAGTAGAAATGATATACATATCTTTTTATATAAATTTAAACGATATATATGTTGTTTTATTTATGATTTAAACTGAAATGATATAAATGTCGTCAAAATTGTATTGAATCGATAATGATATCATTATGTAGCAAACCACGAAATAATATAACTCTTTCCATATTGTTTTAGTACAAAATTGACATGTTTGAAATCATTATATAACTACAACAACATAGATATATAATGATATCAATATAATTACCACTCGAGAGCAAATGGCCCCGTGGACGCGAGCACGACGGCTCCCTATGTCGCGTATGCTGTTTAAGTTTTTTTATATAACAACATCCATGTCATATTATTGATTTATAATGACTTCAATGTCGTTGTGAAAATCAATAAACTAGCGTATTTTTATACTGAAGCATCATCAATTTTGTTTTATGTCTCAGGAATGATTTCAATATTCTTATGTAAATTAGTGCAATTTTTGTATTGAAACGACGCCAATATTGTTTTGTGTCTCAGGAACAATTTCAATGTTGTTATATAAATCTATGCATTTTTCATATTGGAACGACATATGCGTAAACTATAACGATATAAAAGTCGTTTGTCTGTAATGCGAAAAAATATAGCAATGTAAAAAGACTTTAATTTTGTTCTGATAGCATAAAAGTGAGAATAGCACAATGACTACAAAATCTAATAAATCATTTTGTACTTTCAATAAGTACAAAATAATAAAATTACAAGTCATGACAATAGCATAACTTTAAGTTTCACTACCAGCTGTTTGACATTTACAAGTGGAGCTAATAGATTAGTTTTCTTACAATTGTAGCCCTAGACATTATAGGGATAAAAGTTGACATCTCCATTTGGTATAGCATTGTATTGACCTTCAACATCTCTCTAACTTTACACAAGCTTACATAAGAAATTATTTTTCAAACAAGAATGATCGATATTTTCCCTTTGCCATTAACTTCATATTTTCATCTTCAAGTGCCTTCAACTGACTACTCATATTGAGCTAGATAACAAATTGAATCCATAATATATCTATGATGGCCATAACTGCAATTAACATAAAAATTGTAAATTTCTTTTATCAAATATCAAACTTTGTACATTATTGATAACGAGATAAATGTCGTTATGGTTTGTAGAAAACGATATATAAGTCGTTCTGAACGGGAAAAAATGAAATGCATGTTTCATAGTAGAACAACAAATAGAATAGTCAAACATGTGTTTACCAACATATTCATTTAAAAAATAAAAGTTAATAAGAAAATGGGAAAGCAACCCATGTCAAAGCTATAATTGGATGACAAAAAAAAAAAAAAAAGCAAAGTAATTACTGACAAATGAACACCAAAAACATGAATCGCAACATGTAATTCAGAAAAATTGAAAAAGAAAGTAGTAAAAATATTGAAATTTAACATTACATTCTCTTTTTCTTCAAATACACATCAAGAATATTATAAACTTTGATTACTTACTTCAACCAAGTGAATGTTTAAGAGAATGACAGTCGTATATTTTGGGATTTCAAGAAGAAGAAGATGATGATAAAAAAGAAGAATCGCAGAGAAATGTCGGCCAAAGTGTGGAAGAAAGGAAGTCAACTAGGGATAAATGGAAATTAAAAGGGGAATTGGGGCATTATGTCTTTTCACATACAAGGATGCTTTAGTAATTTAAAAATTGTATTTTCCTTTTCTTTGCATCCTAAGGCTATCTATAGAAAAAAGATAGTTCATAATCTTTCTAAATAAAACTTTACATTGACTGGGCCTCTTAAATGAATCCCCCATTTTTTTTTTTTCATTAAGATGTTTTTTATTTATAGTGTGAGTTCATATATTCCATATGATGCGTGTTAAGCTTATCGTTAACGGTACGGAGGTGATTTGGCATGTTAGGAACGTGAACTTTAGGTTAATTTGAGACACTCGATTATCTTACAAGGAGAAACACGTTGATTTGGCAAAATCTTGATTCGTCATTATCATGGCTTGGCTGCATAATAGCAGCCCACGATAAGGTCATGGGTAAATTAGTTGTTGGGGAACAATTCCAAAAGCAATCATGCTACTATGTTAGAATCATTGACATAATAGTTGACATAATGTCACGTGGCGCTCTATTATTAGACTATTTGAAACACTGTCATCTTTTCCATCAAATCATTTTTTGTCACATAGGATTCTCTCAACCCTTGTGTCATAATTTTTCTGGCAAAGAAGCTTAATCCTTCCACAAGGACTCATTTTTTAAATGGTCATTTCAAATCCTCCATTAGGACCATTACCTTATAAGCCCAACTTATTAATAATTCACAACAATGACCTTTTCAACATTAAAAGACCAAAAAACCCATCATTTCAAAAATTAAAAATGAAAATTTATTCATAGACCCCATCTAGAGGGTCTGTTAACTGACACCCCTGACCTTAACAAACGTATTGGTGTCAGTTAATAGACTCCTTGGATCTCAGAATCCCCATTAACAGATAATCGACCCTGTTATTTTTTCATATTTGAATTTTTCAACATTACAAAGAATCTTTTTGTTTAAATCTTTGAATATTACAACAAAAAAACTCATTATCCATCATATCATAAGTAAAAAAAAAAAAATTAAAATCTAACCAAATAAAATGAAGAAACCTTGAAGTTGGAGATGGAGATGAAAAAAACTTGAAGAATTAATTTTTAGTATGAGAGAATTTCTTGACTCTTCAAATTTCTAACGCTCAAAATGGGGTAAAGTGGATATTGTGAATTTTTTACTTAAATCTAGTCAAAGGCCATTGTGAAAAATAGGCCGGTCAACCGGCCACTGGTCACCAATTCCTCATTACAAAAAGAGTGCATTTGAACAACTATCGAAAGAGCGTGAAATAATTTAGGTTCGGCCCAACCAATAAGTCAAACAAACAAATATGCACAAATACAAAAGCAATAAGTAAAAAGAAAGAGAGTGTGCAAACGATATAATTGTGGAAGTTCGATCCCAACCAATGACTTACATCCTTCGTTACCAAGCTCTATCACGAGAAGAGTCTTTTTTACTATATTGATTGACTTATGATGCAATTCAACATTTGACAACATTTTCGGTGATTTACAATAAATGAGCACTGATCCCTTTACAATATAGAACTTTACGGGAGCCTCTATATGACCCACAAATTCAAAGAATAATTGAGTTTACAATTTGAACTTTTTTCTTAATAAATTATATAATCAAAATTAAGTACTAAGGGAGAAGTAGGCTAAAACTTTAATGTATAGTAATGAATAAAATCAAGTTTACGTAAGAAAAACTTTGATAAGAAGAATGATTTCCAAAAATTAATTCAATCAAAAGTTTTTCAAAATAAATGATTTGATTTGATGAAGATAAACAAATAGTATAATAATTTTGCTCAAGAGTATCTCACTTTAATGCTTATAAAAGTTTGTTATTGAGGTGATATTTATATTAGTTAAAATGTCAAAAGTTTTGACCAACCCGGACGACTCAATCAGACGTTCTCTTCTGAATTGGACAATGAACTAGTAGTTGTGCGTCAAAATATCAGAACGGTTAAAAATTCGAACGTTGGATAAACCAGATGTCCGCTAGGCCAACTGGACTTCCATTTGGACAATGTTTTTTCGAATTTTTCCTTCTTTGATTGTTTTGAAATATGTAGATCTTTGAAGGATGTTTTCACTTAATTTTTCAAGGTAAGTGATATTTGTGAGAAGTTTGAATATCAAGTTGAGATTC